>NW_008656484.1:13326-19365 GCF_000695815.1 Acanthisitta chloris | reverse complement strand
TGTCGGTGAGGTTAGACTGTTTGGAGCCTTATTTGATCTGCAGTATTGTCTCTTAAATCTATCCCTGACTATATACTGTCCTTTTAATTTTCAAACTGCATCAGAAGAATCCTTGAAGAACTCAGGGCAATGTCCAAAATATATTTGCCACCTAATGCCCCTCTGAGCAACTAATTCTCTTGAGAGCAATAGGACTCTTATTCCTAGATTCTTTCTCCAGTTAATACAAGCATTGAATTTGCTATTTTCTGTCTTTAAGAGAACAAAAATATGTCCATGAGGAGAAATATTTTGATTTCAAAATATCTATGTTTTAATTTTGGTCTCTTTAATTGACATGAGCTCTGTTTCAGGTCACCCGTGGGTTGAACTGGATTTCACTGCTGGGGTCCATTGCCTGTGATGTTGTGGTTTTGGAGCCTAATGTTCTTATTTTTCCATGGAAAACAGTTTGACCATGCTATGCTTCCCCTAATGATAAGACCTTCTCATATGTGTTGTTTGGAAACTGTTGGCCTTCAGGAACTCCATCCCAAAGCAAAATATAAGTGCTTGTTCCCATCTATCTAAATGATGTGAAAAGAAAGGTTAAAACTGGTGAGACTTGAAATTAAACCTACTGAGCACAGTCTTCTGAATTAAGCTGAATTTTTCTGAAAACAAAAGTGAAAATTGAAAAATATTAAATAGAGCTTCCTACTGACCAGCTGTAACAAAACAGATGATTCTAGAAGGTGTAAGTGATGCACAGCATAAAGGCAAGTTTAGTGTTAAGGAAATAGAGGTTGATTTACAATCCCTTATAAGTGTCACATATCAACTGTTCATATGCATGAGCAAGCAAAGTGAAGCTCATTTTAATAAAAGAATAAATATATCCTTGATGGCAGTCCAATATGCAGCACAGTGCTTGTAGACTTGAAGTCATCTATTAAAGTTTAGCAAACTGATTTTACATTGATTTTATCTTGCCTTTTTTTTTTGTGAAAACTTTTTAAGGCAATACATTCATTAGATGATCAAATGCAGTTCCGAAGTGTAAAATTTCTGTATTACTGAAAATGTCAGAGTAACTAGCATCCAGTTTAGCTCTCCCCAAGCCCTGAGTAGACTCACTCATGGTAATTATCACTTTGCAAATTGTCATTTCATGACTGTCTGTTTAAAGGATGGCATCATTACAGAAACATATTACACATAATGTCATTTATTGGATAGTCTTTCCTAGATGCCTCTCAGTAAACAACTATTCTTAGGGTTTTTCTCTGTGTATTTTCTCTGTACAACTATTCTTAGGGTTTTTCTCTGTGGATGCATTTCATAAATACATCTTCAGCAAGTACTGGATATCAGATCTTTTGATTTTCTATCTCCAGATATTTGTGGGTCTTCTAACTCTAAGCTCTTGAAAATGCCATACGGTGGGGCAGAGGGCTAGAAGTAAAGGTGGATTTCAGGAAACTTTTAAAGAATGTCATGCCAAAGAAAGAAGATTAAACATAAAACCCACCCAAACAAACAAGCAAACAAAAGAGAAAGTTAGCTTCTTGTTTCAATCTGACATTTTACTGACTAGACTGACATTTTACTGACTAGACTTACATTTATTTTAAATTTTCTCTTGATCTCAGAAAGCTCAGTCTAGTTAAAGTGTCACAGAAGTGTATTTGTTAATTTTGGTGGTTTGACCCTGCCATCAAAGCCACTCTGTCACTCCCCTCCTCAGCTGGGCAGGGGAGAGAAAATATAATGAAAGCTCATCAGATGAGATAAGGACAGGGAGAAATCACTCATCAATTACTGTCAAGGGCAAAACAGACTTAGGGAAATTAGTTGAATTTATTACCAATGAAAATCAGAGCACGATAGTGAGAAGTAAAATAAATCCTAAAAGCTCTTCCTCATCACCTTCCTGAGCTCTATCTCCTCCCCCTGAATGACTCAGGGAGATGGGGAATGGTGGTTACAGTCAGTCCATATGTTGCTTCTGCCACTGCTTCGTCCTCAGGGAGAAGAGTCCTCCTGCCCCAGCATGGTGTTCCTCCCATGTGAGACAGTCCTCCACAAACTTCTCCAGCATGAGTCCTTCCCATGGGCCACAGTCCTTCACAAACTGCTCTGGTGCAGGTCCCTTCCATGGCATACAGTCCCTCAGGAACATACTGCCCTAGAGCGGGTCCCCCAGGGGATCACAGGTCCTACAAGTAAACTTGCTTTAGCATGGCTCCTCTCTTCATGTGCCTCAGCAATCTCATAGATTGAGACAATTAAATACAACCTAAGAAAAATTCAAGGAAAATTGAATTGAAGTTCTTGTTCCAGGATCATGTTATTGCCCACAACACATCAAGTATTATTTCTTCTGGCAGTGTCTGTCCCTGAAATAAAAGGACCTCAATTTAAAGAATCACTTAGTTGCTCATATAAAAAATGATGAGATATTAAAAAATACATGAGACCTGAAGGCTCCATCTGTCTTAGAAAATAAGTCCCACATAGCCACACGTTACTGCATAGGCTTCCTGGGCGGAAAGCCCTTGCTTATTTGGGAAGAATTACTTGTCATTGCTAGAGAGAGGAAAGAAACAGACCCAGTCTGACTGGTTTGAACAGCTTTATGGTGATAGGGATAACAGCTATCACAATTTAAGAAGGACTCGAGATTATTTCATTGCACTGTTGACCTTGTGGCAGAGCACAACACCACGTTCAAAGCTACGATTTGAAGCACAGGTAATATCACTGAGAGGATTGTTATTAACTTGCCCTTGTGCATATGTGTTTTTCCCTTTCCTCCCCCTTCCATAGCCATCACATCACCTCTTTGGAGCAGGCAGTATTCCCCACTGTGTTTGGTCAGTACATACTGGAACAAGTCATGCTATACAAATAGTTACACACTATTAAATATCAATATTGGCTCTGGTCATGCCATTGCTCACCAAGAAAGTGTACTGTCACTGTTTTGAAACTGAGATACATTAGAGGGACTAAACAGTTAAACTCATGGAAACCAGACATTTTGCTCCAGCATTTCCCCTTCCTTTTGTTTTTAAACTTGCTTTCCTGTCATATGCTATCCTGTCTCCCACTTCATCCCCCACTGCTGGCCACTGATCTAGTGCTTGCTTGTGCATGGAAGCACAGAAGCTTCCCTCATCTGGGAACAGCACAGCTTTCCACAGCAAGGCTTGGCGATGCTGAGGGATTTCAATCTCACTTGTGCTCTCTTCCTGGAAACGACAGCAGTTGGCAGACTCAACAGCCTTGGACCCCCAGAATCTGACCCTGCATTTCCCACTACCATGGCCTGGCAAAGCTCCTCCTCAGGGTCAGGAACCAGGATCATATCCTATGATTGTAGATTCATTAAGGTTGGAAAATGCCTCTAAGATCATTGAGTCCAACTGTTAACCCAGCACTGCCAAGTCCAACTTTAAACCATGCCCCCAAGTCCACATCTGCACATTTTTTGAACACTTATGGGGATGATGATTCCACCATTGGAATGGGCTGCCCAGGGAGGTGGTGGATTCACCATCCCTGGATGTTTCCAAGTTGAGACTGGATGTGGCACTTAGTGCCATGGTCTAGTAACGACGGTAGGGTTGTACTCCGTGATCTTTGAGGTCTTTTCCAACCCGGTTGATTTTATGATTCTATGATTCTATATCCAGCCAGCATTTACTGAACTGCAGAGAGAGCAAATGGCTAGTAGCAGGCAGGCACTCTCCTTGGACAGATATATTGCCATAGCAAAGGAGGAACATAGAGCAAGTTGGGCCACACAGGAATGATAGGAAACATTCATGGAGATAGCAGTGAGACAGGGTCCTTTGCTGGTGGGATAGGTTTTTTGGATGGCTTGGCAAGAGAAGACACTGCTGGTCTGGGACTGCTGGACTTGCTGCTGTCCTGGGTGCAGAGGAGAGTGAGCCCTTGAGTAGGTGAGGAGAAATTTTAAGAACCATTTCAGAAAGGAAATGGGGACTGAAGAAAAGCAGGCTCCCTGTTTAAGAAGCCAAGTAATAAAGCACTGAAGTAGCTGAAACAGTCAATGGCTGTTGCTCAGTAGTTTCCTGTTTGTTAATTGCTGGCTGAAAACACATGGATGTTATGGGAAATAGAGGGGGTTTTCTTGAAAGTTCTGGGAATCAGAAGGACACTGAATGGGGGAAATGGGAAAAGGGAAAGGTTTGCAGCAGTGACTTCCTTGAAATTGTCAGATGCAGGGATGTGCCAATCTCCTGGCAGGTAAGCTCCATTGCTGAGGGGCAAATGACTCGTGTGGGAGCAGAGGGGTGGCTCCATTGCTGAGGGGCAAATGACTCGTTTGCAGAGGGAGCAGGGAGCAGAGGGGTGAAGGATCAGACCCCACTGCCTGGATGCAGAAAAATACCCCAAACTACAATGTGCTACAGTGGCATGCTACTGAGGTGAACATCAGGAAATGGCTGAGGGAAAGCACTGGGTAAATCCTACAGCTTCTTGACCCATATCATCACTTTCTCTGGAAAAACAAGGTTTGCCTTTTGTAGCTGATCTGTTTAGAAAGCAGCCCAAGAGAATTCAGTAGCACAGCAAACCTTTGAGCCTGGTAATAGGCACTGAAATACTGTACTCAAGATCTTTCCTTACTCTGATTACCAGACTCAGGACACATTAAAAATGTCAAGCCTCCCTTGAAATAACAAGGGTGTATTTAATAGAATGTTTTCAACCAGTTAAATCAGACTGGGGAAAAAACAAGTCTTCCTGCATTTGGCAACAGAGTTAATTCATTCCCCAAGCTTAGTAGCAACCTGACTAATCAACTTGCATGCTCTTGATTACAGGCTCTTACTTGCTTTTAAAGGCAGACTTATCTCTGTAAATTGGGGGATTCTTTGAAGCTTTGTATCTAGAAAGAAGAAAAGGAGCAAGAAAGGATTTATTCCTATCTTTGTCTACTTACTGGATATCAGAAATGAACAATCATTTGTCTGTCTTTGTTTCTTTCTGTCAGCTTCTTCCTTTCTTTAGAATAATTTACATTAAAACATAGATGTATCTGTCTATGAAAATATAGATAGACACCTTCCAAGACAATGGCTTAACAATGCTGATAAAGAGAAGCAGCAGAACCAGAGCTTTGGTGCTACAGTTTTTCTATCCGTTATCTATAACAATTTATATACAACTTGTTAACTACCTTGGCCATTTTAATAGCTAGGACTTCTTTTAATGCAATGAATACAATTTCCATAGAACAGAAATGCATACATTGCTTTTCACATGTAGGATGAAAGGTGTTTGTTTAGGAAGATGAGGAGTTAGGTGAAGGAATGAATCAGGAAAAAAAAAAACCCCAACCAAAAAAACCTCAAATTCCCTGTTGGCTCTCCTTTTCTCTTTGCTGTGAATCAGCAAATATGATGCTATTTCCTTCAAGGAAAAAATAGAGTTAATATTCACATGAAAACTATGTCTGTGAGCAGCTAATGTGATTTAAGGTTTCTGGAATGAAGCAAGCATGATGCCAAATATGGGCAGTTCCTTCCTAAATTACATAATAGTTGCTCATAGAGGTTTTTTGCAGTTAGAATAAAAGGGTTGGGGTTTAATACTTTAAGACACTTCAGGATGTCTTAAAGGATGAAGGCTCTGCTCTGTCACCTTCAGGCTGGGAGGTTTGATCTTTTGCTCTCTTTGACCTGGTCTGGTAGCCAAAGAAGGAAGATACATAGTGCTGCTATTGAACCGACTGATGCATAGATTCCCTTGCTAATTCTGATATATGGAGCAAAGTAGGTGAAACATGGGGCATGTTCACTCACTCTGCATGGTGATCTGGGTTATATTTTTCCATTTTTCTCTTGGGAAACATTAAGCCCCAACAGCAAATTAGAGTGTGCTGATGTCCCATCCACCTTGCACTTTAAATAAACAAAGGTTTGGTTAGTTGTGTGTTGTATAATGTAGACTCAGTTCGGCTCCTCCACTTAATCTCTGTGACCACATCCTCTGCATTTCAGTCTCTGTAGTGATCTTATCAGCAGG
>NW_008656484.1:0-13309 GCF_000695815.1 Acanthisitta chloris | reverse complement strand
ATGAAAAGGAGTAGCCCCATGCTGAATAACTTGGAGTTTGGAAAGTAAGGAGCAAACTGGATATGAGGAAAGGCTGTCACAGGTGTCTCAGATGTGGAGCAAAGTGAGTCTGCAGCTTGTGTGCATCAGGTTGTGTACAACCAATACAGTCTTCTGGCAGTTTCTATTGAAAGGCTTGTCTTACCTTGCAGGTGCCCAGGTAATTGGGGCAGATGTAGCTGAACTCTCACCAAGAATAAAGAAATTCAAGGTAAAATCAGAAATCCCTCAAAGTATGCCACAGTGATGAGAAAGGGAAATGTCTGGGAAAAGCAGGCAGAAGTTATCCCTGAGCACAGGGAGAACACATGAAGTTATTAAAAAAGGAAGTGGTAGCTGCTGTCTAAGTGTTGTAAATTAATGAAGCATTTGAATTGTGTGACAATCCTGCTACTAAGAGTTAGGCATATCCAAGGTAAACCTGACTGACTTGGATTTTTCAAGGGAGGAAAAAGGAGGAATACTTTGACTTTGACACTAAAATGGGCTTAGGGATCATGTATGTGTCCTGTTGCTCAGTTTGATCAGGACTAGGATACTTCTGGATGGAGAGGGAGCCATGACTTGAAGCACTTGGAGAATTTCATAGTGATAAAGCAAGGTATCTGTGAAATTTAACAACCTCTATGCTAGGAGGCAGCTGAGCAAGAGTTTCTGGACTTTGTTTTAAAGACTTAAACATTTAAAAGAAAGCCACAGTGAAGTGTGTGCATGCTTTCACTGCCCCATGAAGGATGCTGTCAGTGAAATTTAGCATCAAAAGCACAAAGTAAACTCAATGACTTACTTAAGGACTTTATGCCATACAGGTTAAAACAACCAGCAGATCTACTACATACCACTACTGCATAGCAGTGTCTTAGGTAATGTGGTTGCCCCCCACCTGATCAGAGCTGAACATTTCATGTTTCTATGCATAATGCTGACTTCATTTGGTAATGGGTCCAAGTGGTACTTCTTCTCTCAGTTTTGGAGGTTCTGGGATCAAAACTAGAAGAAATGGATGAGTAAGTGCTGTTCTCCTGTTAGCAGGAGTAGGTAATGCTTCACACAGATGCTCACTCTCACTTCCTTTGCCCTGGCAGTTCAGGACATGTTTAACACGCAGCCTCTTGAAACTAGTATTTTTTTTGCTGTGTGTGGTACTACCTTTTCTGTCTCATTGTGGAAAATAACAGATAAGCTTGTGGTGACACAAGTTTTAAGTGACCCAGTCCCAGTCTTGCTTGTTGGTTTCTGCTTGGGAAAGGTGCCAGGGGTGCTGTAGCCTCATAAAGTGACAGCTGTCTCCTTCAGCTCCTCAGAACAGCAATTTTTGGAAGCAGTGCCAGCTCCTCCCTGCCTTTTTTGAAGGGTGTCTGGTCTGTTAGCTGAAGGGAGATACTGAAATGTTATGTGCAGTACAGTCTCCTCCCATTTCTCTGAAGCACTGACAAGCACAAACCTCAAAGCCACAGTAGCAGCATCCCCAGTGGGACTTCATATGAGGGAAGACATGGTGATTCTTATCTCCAAGTCAATTTACATCAATGCAACTTCCTTGACTTCAGCTTGGGGTATGAGCTTAGAGGTGAACATCAGAGTTCGCTTCAGTGCAGGTCCCTGTGTGGGTGAACATGTGTGTGCAGGTACTGTGCAGGCCACATCTCAGTTCTCCCCAGTTCACACTGTCTCTGTGCTGCCACAGCTGCTCCTTTGCATGCTCAGAGGCTGCTCCTGTACAACCACATACACCATGTAGTGGCTGCTGCTGCACAGCCTCACACAGGGCAGGCAGAGTGGCCACTGTGACTCTGACACACACTGACTCACTCCTGCTTCTTCTTCCCATCCCTGAGGGGCCTCTTGTTTCGGGGGGAACAAGCTGAAGAGAAGCCATTACAAGAGGATAACACAGGGGATGCAATTCACCCCAGTGGAAAGATTACTATGCTGCAGTGCCATTCTCTCTTCCTCCAGGTCACTTTATGTTTTCTTTTTAAAAAATCCAACTGTCTTTTCGGGGTGGCCAATATTTTTCCCAGATGCTGGCAGCTAGCTCCCAGCCTTTGCTCTGATCTGAAGCATGGCCGTGTTCAGAAATTTCCTGAGGCTGCACTTGGCCCCACAAACAGACACCTATATCTCATGCTCTTTTTTATTTTATTTTTTTTTTAGTTGGCAGGACGATATTTTGCATCGAAACCTCCCACAGGTGTGCATTTCAGCTTCTGGTGGCATGGGCATTTGTGCCAAATGACTTTCATTATTCTGAGAAGTTACAAGCTGATTTAAATTGAATTAATTGTAGATCCTTCACTGTAGTCATGCTAGAAATCAACTGCTGTAAAGAACTGAGCTCATGCTGTGTGCAACCTTTGTCTTGAGCCATAAGAAACAGGAAACCTATGTGGGTTTTCTTGCAACAACCTGACATTTATAGTTGCTTTTCAAGCAACAGCTACGAAGATTTTGCAGCCTTGCGCCACACTTTGACGGCAAAATTTATCAGAGAGGCTCCTGTCCAGCTTTGGTACGCATTTGAAAGAGAGTCACTTCAATTTGCAAATGGTTCTTTGTTTACCTGCTTTTCTTCCCAGTGGTTTGTCTGTTTTCATCTCCACCGGGGTGCTGTGATCAACCCTTCCTTCTCAAAATTCGGAGTCAGCTCCAGGGAGCAGCAGGAAACCTCTTTAGGTGCTCCAGGGACCTGCATTTCCCAGTCCACACATTCGTGACTTCGCAGTTTTTTCCTCACTGTTATCCAACGGGATCCCAAGGAAATAAAATCCACGTTTCCTCCCACTCCAAACAGGCTAAAGAAAGGACTAAGGATTATGAATACTGCCTATTGCCTCTCGCCCTCCACTGCCAACCAACAGGCTGATCATAATTGCCGTAATCCCTCTAAACTGGGGAAGTTCTGGCTGGGGACAGCACTTTCAAAAGAGCCTTTCTTAATGGATTACATTCTAATTGTCATGCTTGGCTGCTTGCTGAGGGTTAAAAATGGGTCTTGATAGTGGAGATTACAGTGGCCTTGAGATGGTTTGGGGAGTTCACAGTTTCTTTTTCTGTTGTTTTCTAAGATGCAGAAATGGTATTTGTCATGAAACAGATTGGAACAGCATTTAACAGTTTTTGCATGTTGCTATGTACGCTTTTAGCAAAGATATGTGTTTAGTGTTATTAAATTTTTTACTTGAAAAGTGAATGGGGTTCTTGTTGAAAAACAATTTGGGCTTTGGGGTTTTCTGACAAACACAAGAAAACTATGAAAAGCTGGAGTTCCTCCTGGAAAAGAGCATTTTAAATAAATGTTTTCTCAATTAGTATTTGAAAGTCTTCCACTTTTTCTGTTAGATGTCTTTTTCTTATAGTGCCCAGTCCCATCACTGGGGACTGATTTTTAAATAGGCTCATCTTCTATTGCCACACCAGATGCAAGTGTTCATCAATGTAATTAGCTAAGAGCACTGGGGATTTGGCATGTTTTTAAGTCTGCCTACAGTCACTCCACTCGGAAGTGTAGAACACCTGAGAAAGTAGTTTTACATATAAATGTCAGCTCCTTCAGCTTTTGAATTTCGAACAGAGGAGCTAAATAGCCAATAAGCTGTATGCATGGGCTCACTTGTCTGCCACTTGGTGGTTGTATTTTCTGTAGAATCACTAATTAGATGCTTCCCACCCAAACCCAGTCTTCACCAGCCTTCAGATATTGCAAAGGCATCTTTGCTTCTACCATCACAGATACTGGAACTGAAGTCAAAATATGAAGAACCCAAAACTGAAATAATGAAAGAGAAGTCTTTTTACCTTAAGTTGCACTGCTTTTGATTTTTGTCTTAGAAGTACTGGAAGAAAAAATTTTAAAAAAGCCTAATACAGGAAGACCTCCAGGTGTATAACTGATACTGAGATACCAGTTTTCCAGATGAAACAGTTCAATTGTCTAAATGTTTCATTGTTCAAACCACATAAAAATCTGCACAGGCAGAAGGGCCAGTAAGTGCCCCAAATATGCCTAAGTACTGAAGAAAGGCAGGTGGGAGCAGGGGGAATTGCAGAGAGGCAGCCAACCCCTCTTGCAGGCTCTGCTAACTGAGCCACAGCCACAGCCCAGGGCAGGAGCTAAGGGTAGAAAGTGCCTCTCCAGTTTCAAATCTGCACAGGAAGTACAAGATGCTCTTTTCTAATTTCTAAATGCCTTGTGCAAGCTCTCTGCGTAACAGCCTGTGGCATGCCACTGAGGGGGACTTCCTCCCTGCTTGCAAGGATGATTTGGACATCTAAGCTCCTGCTGTAAGTCTTCACTTTTTTCTCATCTCTAGTTTTTGCCACAGCAAAGCCAAGCCACAGAGACCAGAGTGTAGAGGCAGTCAGGCCTGTGTTTTGTCAAATACATAACACAATTCCAAATACATTCACAGGAGGTAAGCAGTAGCTCTAAAACCATAATTCATAACAACTGGAGGAAAAAGAAATAAAAGGACAGAACAAAGGGAAAAATATGGAAAAGCTGGGGACCTAATAAATGGGTGTTAGCATAAGCAAACTGAAAGTAACCGTTGACATAGAATGCATTCTTTCAAGCCCAGACAAGGTGTGTGCAATGTGTACCACAGTGCCATGTGTACTGGCTGCTGTCTACCCTGTGGGGCTATACTTCCCAGGGATGCTGTTGCATCCCCATTGCCAGTTGGGCTGCACAGCCTCCTCTCTTTTTTTATGTCAGCAGCCAGGGAAAACTTGGGCAGCTGGGAACAGCTCTGCTCATCAAGGCCCCCAGTCTGTTTGCTGGGGGAGTCAGGACTGGAAGGCACAGGGCTGAGCACTGGTTCAGGTACAGCCTGGGAGAACACCAGCTTCCTCAGTCAGGCTATCACCACCCTTTTCCCAGCTAGTCTGGGTGACATCAACTTTCCCTAGTGCTAAGGATGCTTTCAGCATGCCTGCCAGGCCTTGGTCACAGGTAATTGCAACTGGACGTTAAGCAGAGCACAACTGATGAATATCAGAGCAGCTAAGCTTTGGATGCATTGATACATCCAGAGAATAAATTGGTTCCTAATTCAGCTAAGTGGGAACTAAAACTTCATGCACGCTTTATGTTTCTTGCTGTATGAAGCTCTTCTTCAGGCTGCAGTTTGCAAGACCCTTCCAAGATGCTGCCAGACTTTTTCTCTCTGGTTGGAGGGAAGAAGGTGAAATCACTTTTCAGTCAGCAGTCTTTTGACTAGCAGTGGGCAACAGGATCCATGAGTGCCAATGGCAATATTTTCCCATGCTTTCTTGGTCTCATTCTCTGTGCTCTCTAACATCTGTGGAGACTGTTGAATTTTATGTGTAGATGTTTGGACTGCCAACTCGGTTTACATTGTGAATAATAACTCATCAACTTTTCAACAGAAAAAAAATTAATTAAAACAGACTCTAAAAATTATTTACATATTTTGCAATACCACAGGCATGTGGTGGTTTATTATGTCAGGTCTGTCAGGATAGGATCATTCCTGTATGTATCAAATCCCAGGTTCCTGCGCAGCCATGGCAAATTAACTGCAAGAACAAAACCAAATGTTCCTGCTGTTAAAACTGAGCTTATTTTGTAGAAAAAAACCCCTCATTTTACTGTGTCCCTGTGTGCACTTTTATTTATACCTAGCTAGGTTGTCTTCTCTCTCAGGAACTATTTCAAAAGTAGTAAAAGCTATAACCCCAAAAAGAGAAATGAAAAATGATCTCATGACTGTTCTCAGATCCCTGTGTGGTCTGAGGGTCCCTCCAAAACCCATCCAAAGGAGGCAATGGCCCTGGGCAGGGAAAAGGGGCATGGGACACTTCCATCACTGCAGCGTTTGGGTGCTTTGGAAAACTCTATCCAGTGAGAGTTTTGTGGCTCCCCCCGAGGCAACCTGTGTGAAAGTTTTTTTGTTTGTTTTATGTTTGTACATTCTGGCAGCCTAAAACCTTTTTTAAAATTACCTCTAACTCATGGAGGTGGTTTTAAAATTACTGTTTTGCCTTGGTTACCCCAAATGGAAGAAAGAGCTTGAGCAGAAGTTACAGAACTACAATAGATGATTCACATGTTCATAAAGTTGAAGTTACTAGGAATAGTGTCTGTCTCTCTACAAGCCATAATTTTGATGACTAGCATATCTTGTAAAAAATATATGAATGTTACCTGGTTTACAGAAAATGCCACAAAACTGCAAAGTTGTTATCTGGAAAGCTGTTACTTCTCAGTTCAATCAAAAAAGGCCACTGTAAAAATGAGAACTCTGGATGTTATTCAAGACAAAAGCCATGTGGGCTGGCTATGGTGCTATGGTAGGTACACAGTTATCTTGTTATTAAATACAGCATAATGGAGCTTTAGATTAAAATTCTTCCATGGGGGACAAAGCAAGAGCATTGAGTGGTGGATTTATGATTCAGAAAACATTCCACAGCACCAACCAAAAACAACAGAAAAAGGAAAATATAAAGACATGAAGCATCAATGAAATATAGCACCAAGGTCACACAGCAACTGTTCAGTGCTGAGCAGAAAAACCCACATAAAATCCCTTGGGAAGTTGGTGTGTTGGCCTTTCCTGCACGTGGGTGCATGAGGGTCAATGCCCAGCAGGACCTTTGGTGGAGATCACACGTGGCCAGTCGTGCATGGCAGTGCAGGTGTCCTGCTGCTGCAGGGAGAGTAGAAAGGACACAAGCCTGTGCAACAGCCTGGCAGGGGTCCCAGGCTTGTTCCATCCCCTGCCAGACTTGGTGGATGGTAAGCCTGCTGCTGTTCTCAGCACACAGGCCAGGCAGCCAGGGCTGGATTCCCCATTCCTTTGTTCAGCACAAAGCTGAGCTCTGGATCCCATTCTGCAAGAGCTATCCTGCTCCAGCATTTCTACGGGAGGCCCTGGTGATTCTTTTCCAAATTGCAGCACTTCAAATAAAATTTTGCTGGGATGGCTCTGGACCCAAACATTAAATTAGTAAGATCTGATAACTCAGCATCTCTATTACATCTCCCATTTCTGTGCATAGTTTGTTTCAGCTGCAAGTTCTTTATAGCAGCATCTGTCTTTCATTACACAATTGCATGGTGTCTGGGATTGTGGAGCACTTAGGCATAGAAATAAGAATGAGAAATGTATTTAATTTATTTAACTTACATGTAACTTCATTGTGCTGAATGATGGGAGGGAAGTATGACCTCCAAATAAATAGTCTGCTATTTACTCATGCTGATTTTTATTCATGTCTGGTGTACTGTAGTAGATCGTCTTTGGAACAAAAGCCAACATTGCCATGTGAAAACACCAACTGCTGGGTTCCTGTGCTGTGCAAGCTCTCCAAAAGCCTTGTGGGCACCTTTCTTTTTGTCTGGGAGGTCATTTCATGTGTTTATGTGTGAATCATTCCTAAAACAAAGATGCGTTCTCACTCTCAGGCTGTGGACCTGGCACACATTTTCTTTAGAAAACATCTGGGCTACCTGAATAAAAGCTGCTTCAAAATTGCCTTGCTAGTGTGTTCAGCTCTGTAGGAAAATGAACAATGGACTTATTACTAAAAGTGCCATAAATTATATTTGATTCTGCTTGGTGCCTAGAGAGTAATTAAAAACCCATTTAAATGGAAAATAAATTATGTGGAAAACATAAACTGAATTTTCATGCAACAAGATGGTTCAATAATATAATCACACATAAAGTTCACGGTAGGGAGCACTCCTTTTTTTTTTTTTAATGGGACTTCTGAGGTAAATAGCCTCCAAAACTCTAATGAACTGCATATATGTACACTTTCCCATAAAAAACTCCATTTAATGGTCTGCCAGATATGGCTATTCTTGTGTCTGGGTGATCTGCTTATGTAAATGTCTTTCTGGTGTTGCTACTTAAAAAACTGAACACAGACGCAGACAAGATCAGTTCTGAAGGTAGCTATGTAAATGATGCAAGAGATGGTGTCTTCACTTTTGGGTAGGAGGCACATTTCCCAATATCATTAGTTTTTCAGCCCTCTGCTCAGCTACACAAAAACAGTGGTGGTTATTCACAGCAGGACCAGCAGGTCCCTCCCACACACAGCAGGCTGTGGCAGGTAATACCAATTTTTGCAGAAAACATAGAGAACGTTATCACTAACAAGTCTGTTTGCTTCTTTCAGTTGTTTGGCTAACAGGAAAAAAATGTGGCATGAGCAATACAAGCAGAAATTGAGAGCATCCTTTGCCTGGAGGTTAACATAGCTCTGGGCTGAAGGTCACTATCAGCTAACTGGGAGATTTTTCAGTGATTCAGAAACTTGTAGTTCATTCCTATCCTTGACATGCCTGTGGGGGAGGTGGCAGTGTGGGGTGAAGGGAGGATTTGCACTTGGGCCAGCCAAGTCCCTTTGCTTTTCTTTCATTTCCTTGTCTGTAGCAGTGACTCTGACAGCCATTGGGATCTTCTGGTAAAAAAACTGTGCAAGGCTGTGCCATGGATACCAGTGGTGTGCTCCACACCTGGAGAAGTTCATTCTTAACCAGAGAGCTGGAAAAGATACTCATAAACAACTGAAAGCTGGAGATCTGAGATGGTGAACTGGAGGGACTGGTACAATTCCTGGCAGGAGACTGGGCTGACACCAAGGGCTGCATGGAAATACTAATATCCCAATGCTATTAAAGTTTTTCAAGCATTTGGTAACATCCACAGAGCATGTGTGTTATGGGGACAAGGACAGTGATGTCATTCCTAAGAGGTTCTGTCTGGGACCAGTGGATTACACTGCACCAGAAGACTCCTGGGTTATCAGTATAAAAACAATTCAAAGTCTTCCTTCTTTCCAGCGGGATGTTGGTCCATGATAATGTCATTCCTGTGACAGTGGCATTGAAGGAAAAGCCACAGATGGCCAGCTGTCAACAAGTGAAACTCAGCACAGGGATACTCTGTCCTCACTAAGAGCTCAGCACTACATGAGCTCAGCACTACTGAAGCAGCAACAGTACATGGGGGAGAAGGAAGCAACAGTTGCTGTATTTGAAATGCTTTGGTCTGTTGATCTCTTTTAGGATAATTCATTTGATACACATGGATTCAAAACAAAAGAAGAAGTGTCTGAAGTATTTGAGCTCAAGGACTGCAGTATTACAATGTATGCCCCTCATGGAGGAGCTAAGAGAGAAGCTGGGCAGTCTCATTGCCTCACCATCTGTGGCAAAAGAGCCAGGGATGGCCCCTCCAGGAAGAAAAACAGATCCTCTCACTAAATAGACCTCAAAGAATAAAGGAAGCTAAAAAGCAAACGCTTTGCACCAGTCAAAACAGGAGACATTTCTACAGAGATGACTGATGCTAAATACATCCCAGTGCTTGAGGCATCAGCAGGACTCTAGCAGGGGCCCTTGGATAAACATTTCACCACATTTTGGCAATGTAGTTTTACCCTGGGAATCCTTTTGGGTTTCTTTAACAACCAAAGGGTTTCCATGAGAAAATAAGAGCTTGCAGAGAGCTATGCTCTATAGCAGAGCATGTCTCTGGATCTGCAGCATCTTTGGAAACAGCAGCAGTGGCAGATTGTGCATCACAGCTGTGGCAAAGCTGAGGCATTGACCAGAGAGGGCAACTTCAGCCTTAGTCCCTCCTTCACAAAATGTTTGATCTTTGCTCGTGAGAAAGCACTGTTAAATGAACTTGGCCATAAATTATTTCTTGCCTCTGGTGAACAGAGGTGATTTTCAGTTTGAAAGTATGAATTTCTAATCAAAAAGAAGGCTAGTGGGGAAATGTGCTTCCAGCACACTCTCTGGAGGTTTTGATGAAAGTGCTGGGGAGTAAAATGCAGAGTTGGAGATTATTATGAAGTGCTGGGACTTAAAAAAACCCCACAAATAAGCAAAATACTGCCACAGTCACAGACAAGATTTAGATTGTTATTACCAGAGCAGAAAAAGAGATGCTGTATAAAATAATAGGGTTTGTTAATACAGGGTGGCTGACACAGCATGTTCTGCAGCTCTTTTCACAAGTGAAGAGGGTGCTCTTGATGATCTGCTAACAAACACCTGGCTGGGTAATTTTCAAATATTACCAAAAATATGTGATAAAAGTATGTATGATGTAGGCATGGAAATACTTGAAAGAAGGCTAGGGGGTGTTTTCTATTAGCTTCAAAGGAACACTAATGTCAAAGAAGTTCATCGAGCAAAAATGCGAGACAGTCAAGTAAAGGAACTGGGTTTGGTATCATTGGGAAGAAATTATGTATTAATTTATTTATGACTTATATAAGGAAAAAATAGTCATAGGTATGCTTAACTAGTTTGGAAGAAAGGCCATTAATCCCCAATAGAATTGCTAACTTTTCTAGTAGTCAGGATAAATCTGAAACAGTAATATTTATCTTCACAGTTTGGTTGTTAAGGATTTAATATGTGACATACTATTACTGTGGATATATCAACACTCATCCTATGTTCCTCTGTGACTGTTAAGTGAAGAAGGTATCAAAATAATATGTCTTGTAAAAATAGTATGGAGTCTGTCTCAAATCTGTTTATCAGAGTGAACAAAGCTTCACCTACTGATATTTGGTTTGCATAGACAAAGATGCAGTTATGGTACTTTTTTCTAAATGGCAAGGAGTCCCATGGAAAAGATGAGGGATAATGGGTACAAGTTACTCCTGGTGAGATTTCAACTGGACACAAGAGGAAAATTTTTCACAATGAGAACAGCCAGTCATTGGAATAATCTCCCCAGTAAAGTTGTGGAATCTCCAATGTTGGACACTTCTAAGATTTGGCTTGTCATGGTGCTGGGCCATCTTGCCTAGGCTGTGCTTTTGCCAAGAAAGGTTGGACCTTGGAGTCCCTTCCAACCTGGAATTCTACAATTCTGTGAATACGATTAGAGTATCTGCTATGTTTTGCTTGTAGACCTCTGGTGAGTTGAACATATGAAACAACATTTGTTTCCATCATAGCTATTGGGCTTGAGTTGCTTGATTTTCTATTAGAACAACATCATGCTGAATGCATTTTATTCAGATTGGACATCAAAGATTCAAATATCCTAAGAGTAAAATTAGGCAGGCTTGCAAAATACACTTTGAGACAATTTCTTCTTCTGTCTGGTTTCTAAACGAAATAACACTTGTGCAGTCACATGGTCTGTGTAACTGTCTGTCTCTCTGTCTGCCTGATTAAGATCTGAGCCTATTCACAGGCATCAAGAAAATTTGAGAGGGAGCAGAGGCATCAATATATGTTTCATGAAAATATGTTTCATGAAAGCCAGTGGCTAGAAGAAGGCTCTTCATCAGTGGAAGAGAAAGGCTCTAACCATGGTGTAAGGGAGGGGAAGGCTGCAGTTGGAGCTTACAAAGTCAGGCACTACCACACCAGAGTGAATACACAGAGAAGAAGCTGTGAAAACCCCACTCAAAGCAATCACTTTGATCAGAGCTTGAACCTTACTACATGTAAATCAGAGGACAAATGTCTATAGGAAACAGATCTTCATGAAATTACCTGAGTAATAATACTGATATATATTGGGTAACCAGGTATTGGATACAACTTGAGTTTTATTCGGCTCAAGATTTTATCCAAGATGCTTGGTCACAAAGAGGCTAGCCATTAGCACAGGCTATCACGAGCTGTGTTCATTTAGGTCATGTAGAACATATGTGAGATCTTGGTTGCAGAAAGATCATGACTTTTTCTGTTGTGTTTGTAGCAGGAGAAACCAAGTCTCTGGGGACCTAGGCTAACCTCACCAAACTGTTTTCAGTTTTGGATTTCAACCAAAATTCTGGTTTCCAGCACTGGAGGAACTTGGCAAAATTCCCTTCTAATAAAGAGAGCAAAAATGATGTTTCCATATTGTTAGAAGGAAGCAGAAAGACCTGAGGAGCTGGGGAAAAGCTGAACTATCACTTCACCACTCTCCTTTCTTCAAGCAACTATCAGTTCTCTGTATACAATGCATGCAGGATGGAGGACTTAGGACAGAATTGAAGCTTACTTAGCACATGCATAGCTGCCAAAAAAAGTCTCTGAATGAATCACAGTACTCAGAGTCAAGAGACACCAGCAGGGCTGTTTGCCCTGGACTCCTATGCACTTCTGTCCAGCCAAAAGTTTGGCTTCATTGCAATAGGGGAAGATAGAAATTGCTACACTCAGCTCCTGTTTCTGCTTTTATCCCTCCCATCAAGCCAGGAGAGAACACATATACACTGCAGTTGCACAACTGAAATTGCACTTGCTGCCTTTCCTTAAATAAGGCTTCCCATTCAATTGTCTGAACATAGCTGGTCCTGGACATGACTGAATAAGCTGAGGTTAAGTCAGGTAACCATCTTGTATTTTACATATCTTTTTCCAAAACTTATAATTTTTTTTTAGGCATTGTCTTATGTTGTGCTTTGTCCACTCATACAGTTCTTCAAATCACATTCTGCTTTGCAGTGCTAGGTTGCAAGTCAAGTATTTTCCTCTTCTTCACCACACTCCCAAATATTTTGCCAGCAGTCACTACGAAGTTAAGCTTTTTGACAATACCCAGTCCCACCATGTTAATGAGAAAAATTTAGCTTGGACTTTAAAGTTCTACCACCCACAGACATTGTACCACCCATAGACATGTTGCTGTAACCTTGTCGTCTTCCCTTTATTTTCTTTCCCCCTTCAGTACACACTGAGACCATGAGCCCTCCTATGAGCGAGGCTCCCCGCTAGCCCCTCTGCCCTGCAGTCCTGGCCCCTTTCTTGTCCTCACCAGGAGGTCTGAGGGAAAGCACTGTGCTGCTTTCCATGGGAAGCGAGGTGCACAAAGCATGAGTGGCATCGAAATCATGTTTATCTGAGTCCCAACCTAAAATTCAGTTGGGACCTGCTAGCTATGTATATCTCTACCTAGTAACTGAGAAGTGCACCTGGGGTCTACTGCATCAAGATAGGCCAAAATGTTTTCTAGAGCATACTTGAAGATGTCACAATAAATTTAATGTTGAATTGAAGCATCTAACAGTTTCTCTGCTCTCACAATTCAAATAACAATTGCTGTAGTAGGTAATATATCCCTGCACAGAGCTTTAAAAGCTTCTATATGAAAGGTACTCAGACAAAACAGAAAATTCTGAAGAAAAAAACCAAGAAATGGAGTGAATGGCATGTGTAGAAAATTTGAGAGCAGAAAATATGTGCTAATATTACAGCTGATGAAACAGTAATCAAGGCAAACCCTGGTAATTGTCCACAACAATCTGAGAGTGTAAACAGGCAAGG
>NW_008656483.1:2851-3063 GCF_000695815.1 Acanthisitta chloris | reverse complement strand
TCAAGCCTGTCAAGGTGCCTCTGGATGTGACATCTCTTCCCTCCAGCATGTGACTGTCCCACACAGCTTGGTGTCATCAGTGAACTTGCTGAGGGTGCTCTCAATCCCACTGTCCATGTCGACGACAAAGATGTTGAACAGTATCGGCCCCAGCACTGACCCCTGAGGGACACCACTCATCACTGGCCTCCACATGGACAATGAGCCACTGA
>NW_008656483.1:313-2730 GCF_000695815.1 Acanthisitta chloris | reverse complement strand
ACAGGACATTGTCAAACACTTTGCATAAGTCCAGGTAGACAGTATCAGTTCCTCTGCCCCTATCTACCAATACTGTGGCCCCATCATAGAAGGCCAGCAAATCCATCAGGCATGACTTGCCCCTGGTAAATCCATGTTGGTTATTACCAATCACCTCTTTGCTTTTCATGTGCCTAAGCATAACTTCCAGCAGAATCTGTTCCATGATCTTGCCAGGCACAGAGGTGAGACTCACTGGTCGATAGTTCCCTGGTTCTTCTGCTTTCCCCTTTTTAAAATGGGGGTTATATTTCCCTTTTCCCAGTCATCAGGGAGCTCACTTGACTTCCACGATTTCTCAAAAATTATAGATAGTGGCTTAGCAACTACATCTGCCAGTTCCCTCAGGACCCGAGGATGGACTTATGCGATTCAGGTTCCCTAGATGGTCTCGAAGCTGATCCTCTTCTGCAGTGGGTTTAGGGGTTTCATTCTCCCAGTCTCCAACTTTGCCCTTCTTGGTCTGGTCAGAATGGCTAGAGTACCTGGAGTTGAAGACTGAGGAAAAGAAGTCATTGAGAACCTCAGCCTTTTCTAGATCCAGGGTAGCCAGTTCTCCTGTTTCCTTCCAAAGAGGGCCCACATCATCCCTAGCTTACCTTTTACATGCGGCATACCTGTAGAAACCCTTGTTGTTATCCTTAATGTCCCTGGCTAGCCTCAATTCCAACTGAGCCTCAGCCTCCCTGACTATATCTCTAGCTTCTCTTACAACTACTCTCTATTTCTCCCAGTCCATTTGCTCTCCCTTCCACCTCTTGAAGACCTCTTTTTTTCCCCTGAGTTTCCTCAGCACTTTCTTATTCGCCCATGGAGGTCTTCTGGCATTTTTGCCTGATATCCTCCATGTCTGAATGCATTGGTCCTGAGCTTGGAGTAGATGATCCTTGAATATCAGCCAACAGTCTTGGGCCCCTCTGCCTTCCAGGACTTCACCCCAAGGGACTCTGCCAAGAACGTCCCAGAAGAGACCAAAGTCTGCTGTCCTGAAATCCAGGGCAGTGAGCTTGCTGTGCGCCTTCCTCACTACCCTGAGGATCTCGAACTCCACCATCTCATGGCTGCTACAGCCAAGGCTCATAAATCAAAGGAAATGAACAGCTGGAAAGTCCATTCAGCTCAACTGATGTTAAGAGTACTCAGCACCTCTAAAAATTAGCTTGCTTACCCAGTGCCTAAACAAGGATGGATGGTGGTGCTTTGAAAAATGTGAGCTTAATACACCAGCTTTGTAAATGTACAGCAATGTTTGCTATAACATTTCCACCACATATTACAGTCAGGGAGAAAATAGGATATCTAGAACAACTGCAGCTTGTGCCTCTCGACTTGACCCTGACACACACATCCCGTGCACCTGGAGGCTTGCAGAGTTGGATTCCTGGCTTTTGCAGAGCTTTGTTAAGCTCAGAGGTGTACAACAGCCTACGACTTGTTGTCATTTTCAGGTTAGAAGGCAAATTTTATGGAAAATCATTTCTCCATAGTGAAGGCTTTCCTTCTAGGAAGGTTTCAAACACAGCAACCAGTGCTGCTCTTCCAGTGTTCTGTATAGATTATGGTGGGACAGTTGGGAGCTTCTTTCTCTCTTTTCTAACACAAGTACTGAGGAGAGTTTTACAAGATTCATCAGTGAATGCTGCAACCCAGGCATATGCTACAGCAAATTGCAATCACTCTGAAAGCAAGTGATTTCACTGGGGACTTCTTCAAAACACATGGTGCAGTGTCGTCTTTGGCACTTAAATCTTGCCCTACTTCGAGCAGGGGAAAAAAAAGTCAGGAAAATTAAAATGAAACAAATTTGGATTAATGTAATCTCAGTTATGAAGGTATATGCTCAAACTTCAGGAAATTATTTTTTCCAGCCTTACATCAAGTCAGCTGCTTTGCATATGCTGGCCTTGGTTTAGTTCTGCTCTGTTTTGGGGCATCCATGTTAGTGTGTTTTTAATACTTGTTTCATAGCTCTGAGATTTACAATTGATATGTATACTTTAATACTTTTGATAACATAATATTTGCCTCCTAAATCTCTGGGAAGGTGGCCATCAACCCATTCTTGTGTTGGCAAAGCTAAGTTTATGTACATATATGTACATGTGTATGAAAATATGTGTTTTATGTTGTGACTATGGCTCCTCAGTGCAATCTGGAGGTATAGAATCTATTTAACAGGACTGTATTACACACTGGGTAGAATGCCTGTTGTGTAGGAACTCTGGCTCTACCCATGTCCAGCCTTGGAGGACAAAAGTTCCACAGAACGGTGGAGGTTGGCAGGCACCTCTGGAGAAGGTCTACTCCAGCCCCCTGCTCTGGTCTGGGCCAGCTACAGCTCGTGCTCGGGCCAATATCTACTTGTGTTATTAGTACTT
>NW_008656483.1:0-284 GCF_000695815.1 Acanthisitta chloris | reverse complement strand
GTTCATTAACCCGCACAATAAAGGCATTTTTTTCTTATGTTTACATGGAATTTTTTGCGCTTCAGTTTGTGCCCTTTGCGCCAAGCTCTGTCCACAGGCGCCGCTGTGAGAACAGCCTGGCTCCGTCTTCGTTACTCCCACCACGAGCTATTTATGTACGGGGATTAAGATGCGACACTTTGAAGCCTTCGTTCCTCTGGACTGGAGAGCCGCAGCTCACGGCAGGTGCTCGTGGCCCTGCATTTCTGCCTTTAGGTCCATACTCCTCACACCTCAGCGGAGCT
>NW_008656482.1:39330-42226 GCF_000695815.1 Acanthisitta chloris | reverse complement strand
GCAGTGGCAGCAGTGGCAGCAGTGGCAGCTCGGGCAGGAGCGCTCGGCGCTGCTCGCAGCTCATCGCGGGATGCTCCGCAGGGCGATGGGCAGTGCGGCCGGAGATGTCTCAGCTGAGGGAAGTTCGCTGACGAAAGTGCTGCCTGTGGTGGGAGTGGGTGTGGAGCTCTGCTTCCCCTCCTGCCAGCCCCACCAGGCTCGCCTGGCATCCCTAGGAATGCGGGGGGCATTTCCAGGCACCTCCTGCCTTAGCCTAGCCTTCCTCTCGTCTCTCTGCGCCTTCCAGGAAAGACACCCCTCCCGTCAAAGCTGTTGAGTCCCAAAGGAAAAGAAAAGCTACAAACCAAAAAGGGCAGCCCGGGAGGTTTCCCTGCAACACAGCCTGGTATGCCAAGGGGGCTCGGTGAGGGATGAGGAGACTGAGGGGCTCAGTCTCCCCCCACTACCTTCAAACATCACCTGCCCGACCCTAGGAACAGACCTCCTTGAAGAGATTTTCATAGAATCATAGAATAATAGAATCAACCAGGTTGGAAGAGACCTCCAAGATCATTGAGTCCAACCCTACTGTGGTCACTAGCCCATGGCACTAAGTGCCACATCCAGTCTCAGCTTGAAAACCTCCAGGGATGGTGAATCCACCACCTCCCTGGGCAGCACATTCCAATGCCTGAGCACTCTCTCCCTAAAAACATCTCTTCCTAATCTCCAACCTAACCCTCCCCTGGCAGAGTTTGCTTTCTGCAGGAAGAGAGGAGAGACACTGTAACTCTGGCAGTTAGAATGAAAACTCTCAGAAGGAAGCTCTGTGCTGCACAGCAGCACTTTGCCTCGGCTCTGTGCCCGCCTGGGAAAGCAGAGCTGCTCCAGGATTTGCGGGAAGAGCCAGAGGAAATGTTGTTTGTGGCTGTCTCATCCCGTTCTGCTGAGCAGTGCTGCCAGGAAAGAGCATGTGTGATCCCACCCTGAGGACAGGGCAGCCAGCAGCTGCTGCTCTGCACCTTCCTGCTTACCTCTGTCAGCCAAGAAACTGTGATGTTTTCACTGTGAAGCTCAGATTTATGTTTTGCTTGCTTTCTTTCCACTCTGTTTCCCTTTTCAATACAACTTGTGTCCCAAGCAGATCTAACAAAGGCATTTGCAACGAGGCCCAGAGGTATTTTCTTGAGAAGGAAGTCCAACACCCTGGACAACATATTCCTTTGAAATACTTCTTTGTGAACACCTGGCAACTGGACAACATATTCCTTTGAAATACTTTTTTGTGAACACCTGCCAGATTTCACAGAGGCACCTTGGCCATGCATTTTTACAGGTCACTAGTGAGTGAAATAGGATGGTGGCTGCATAATTCAAAAGGAAGGTGTGAACAGGAAAACAGGTGCTTTAAATTCTTGGGAATTCTCTTGTATTTGCTTAGGGCAGTGAGCTCAACATGGGACAGGAACATGTTGAAAAGGGTTTGGTGAAGACTCGAGTCTCCACAGGGAGTGACTCAGTTCCATGTGCATCAGAACCAGGTGCTGTAGTTTCAGCTCAGTGCAATCCCCTTGCTAACAGGTTGAACCCTTGAACTAGGCTGTTTTCCTACCTGAGGCCTTGCAGGAGATATCCAGACGTGCCTGACCATCCTGTCCCTCTGCACCCACCTTTACTGTCCTGTTTTTCCCCAGGAACCAACACCACTGACACCTCACACGCAGCAGCTGAGCCCCATGATAGCAGGTCTGTGCCTGGCTCAGCTGGAGCCACTGCCTTTATCTTCCTCTGACATCCCTTCCCTGCACTGCAGATATCATGCCAAACAGATGGTGATGGCAAAAAAAGAGCATGTATGGGGGAAGCCTGACGTGTACTGCTCCGTGCTAGGTGCAGGGCTGGAACAGTGTGAGGTTTCCAGTAAAATCAGCCAGCAAAAACAAGGGTTGAGCTGTCAGAGTTGCTCCAGGCTTTCCACAGAAACTCACACTCAGCTCCCTGCCCACTCCCACTGGCACCAGCCTGGGACATCACCGACAGCTTCCAAAACCTTCTGGGTCTGCCTGGGCTGAGCAGGAGCTGCAGGGCTTGGCACCAGGATGGCTAAGTAGGATTGAGGCAGGTATCCAGCTTCCTTTTCCAGGTATTTATCAGGAACACTCATATTCCTAAATTCTTGCATGGATTTTCTTTCTTCTCAACTCTATTTTTTTCATAAACCAAGTTGCATGTGAAGGCATTGAGAAAACAAGTGAGTGCTGAGAAAGAATTTGTTGAACAGCAGATCTGAACGTTGCTAGGACATACCTAAAAGCTGATTCCTTCCTGAAAACAGCATAAAACATGACGAGGGAACAGCAGGCAGTTGAATTCACAGACTATCCTTCAGAAACAATCACCATTTATTACTAAATGTAAATAAAATCCCAGAGAGGCTTCGGGAGCTTTAGCATTCTGTACAGGACAAAGATAGGGTAAGCAGCTGACAACATAAACATGACTTTTCCAGTCTCTCTGGTGACAACACCAGAGAGGATATTTAGCAGTTGCATTGCTGTGTCTGTGAGTGATGTTCTCATTGCCTTCCTCTCTTTGGAAAGCAGAAGTAGCTTCTTTACGTTAGTAGATTAGGAGATGCCCAACCCACTCATGGCTTTATCTTCCTGTAGGCTGAACAGAAACATAAACTGCAAAGAATTTAGGTCTGATCCAAGAAAAAAAAAAAAAGCACTGAAGATAGAAAAATCAACATTTCATTGAAAGTTTTACTATGACTTCCTAAAAGAAATGAGCTCCTAATGCTGCAGGACAGGGAATTCAGTGTTTTGCTTTCAGCACAGTCCTCCTGCAGCTGGCACAGTTGTGTCCACAACCCTCTGACACTGCAGCCAGACATTCCTGAGAAATGAGTCGCTTG
>NW_008656482.1:36492-39320 GCF_000695815.1 Acanthisitta chloris | reverse complement strand
AGGTTGGGGCTGTGTTTGGTGTGGCTGTTGTGGCAGCAGTTCGGCGTTGCTAGTGAGCAGGGAAACCTGCAGCTGTGGAAACACCACGTCAGGCTGGCTGTGACATAACTGAGCTCCAACACAAGTGCTGCAGAAGGTCTGGAAGGGTTTGGGGAAACTGCAGCCTGAAGATCAGCAGGGAATCACAGCTGGATCCAGGATGTGAGGAGGCAGTTGCTGAAACCCAAACTCAGATGGGAGAGAAAGATATGGGTATGAACCAAGGCTTGCAGAAATAGTTTTCAGTCCTGTCTCCATTAAAAAAATGACATTTATATGTGGGATAGACCTGATCCAGCTCATTCTTTGTCTAAAAGCAAAATGTCAGAGTCCTAACAAGTGCCACCACTGCATGAGGCACTTTTGGAACAGCTCAGCAAAGGCTTTATCCTTACAGTGCTGGTTTTGTCCACCACAGGAGCAGTAAGAAATTCTCTAGTTTGAATCTGAGAGACACAGCTCAGGGATGGGGAAACTCAGCTTGATCCTGACACCAGAAAAACACTTTTCACCCACCTCTGGCTGAGCAGTGAGACCCTCCAGGTGATGTTTTGGCTTCATTACTTAGAGTGACACACTTAGAGCTCCCACCATGTCCCACACAGCCAATGTTCACCCTTTTCATGGGTAAAATAATCCTTTGCAGCGAATGGGGAATCTGCTGTAGCAGCACTTCTGCCATGTCCAGCTCCTCCTGGCTGCCCATGACCTCTCTGTGAGGAACAAGGTTGGCATCAGCACGTTGTCTCTTGCTGCCAGAGCAAGGACAGGAGCCCTGGCACTCTTAGGGCTATGTGGTATATGGCTATCTCTTGCTTTTCAAAATGGCAAAAAAATGAGTTCAAATCTGTGATCACATGAGGGCAAGGAAATACTTGATAAAATATATCTCATATAAAGCAAAGCTTTTTTTAAGAGGAGGAGGTCAGGGCAGTCAAAACTGAGCAGCAAACCAGATGCCCAAGCACCACAAAGTATAAATTATCCAGAGAAAATGTAGAGAGGAAAAGAACATGACAAAAAAAAACCCCACTCACTTCCACAGAATGATGCAACTTTAGACCATTTTATGTTCTTAAAGCAGCCAGGCTGGGGGAGGATGCCAGACATCCCCATGTACTTTGGAGGACACATGGATCCTTGGCTGGTCCCAGGAGAGTAGTAGTTTGGGGATTTGTATAAAGGTAGAACAAATCTGAATGTTGAGGTAGCACAGCTCCTGGACACTGAAGGGAAAAATGGGGAAAAAAAGAAAACTCCAGGGTTTTTAGGGCTGGGAGTAACCAGGGAATCCCAGTGATGGGTTCCCCTGAACTCCAGCTGGGCCTCCAGGACTGACCTGGTGTCCTGGAGAAAGAAGAAGAGTGTGAGAAGGAGATGGTATTTTGGACTGGCTTTTTATAGAGGCTGAGCTTCTTCTCCCATGTTAAAGCCTTCTTAGAGGGTTGGATGCCATTTCCCTGGGAACCTGAGGAAATGGAATCACAGGGTGAAATCCATGAGTGGCTTTTTCCTAGGAATGTGATAAAGGAGCAAATTAAACGAGGTTTGATTCAATGTGGAATCATCTCAACTCACTTTGGGGAGGAGAACTCCTTTCCATGTCTTTGGCTCCAAGTTTGACAGCTGAGCTTTTCTCTGGGGGGTAAAGAGTGAGCATTGCTAGGAGCACTGTGCTTTGCTTGCACAGACTTCAGGCTTTGCTCCAGCATGAAAATTGCCTTGTGACTTACATCTGACATATCCTGGACTACATAACCACAACATTTTAACCTGGTGCATGCTAAAGACTGAACTCATATCACTAATATACTATTAAATGCCAAACTGGGGTTATAGCACTTGTGCTCCAGTCCCTTCACCAACCTCATTGCTCTTCTCTGGACCTGCTCCAGCACCTCAATATCCTTCCTGAGCTGAGGGCCCAGAGCTGAGCACAGGATTCAAGGTTTGGCGTCACCAGGGGCAGAATCACCTCCTGGTCCTGCTGACCACACTGTTCCTGCTCCAGCCCAGGATGCCCTTGGCCTTCTTGTCCCCCCTGAGCCCACTGCGGGCTCCGGTCCAGCTTTCTACCTATCCCAACTCCCAGATCCCTTTCTCCTGGTCCTCTTTAGCCACTCTGTCCCAGCCTGAAGCGCTGCATGGGATTGGTATGGCCAAAGTGTAGGAGCAGCACTAGAAATGAAACCACCTTTGCACTCAGGTGCAGCTCCACTCCAGGCTCCGTTGGCTTTGTCCATGCTGGTACAGTGGATGCTCACATTCCCAAGGAGCTGGAAGCCAAAGTCACAGCTGTATGTCACTGTTGAGTTATAAGCAAATTTTTCTATACCTTCACCATCATGTTTCCCATTGCTGATTTGAGGAGGTGGAGAGCAGGTAATTACTGCAGGAGAGAAGGACAATGTGAGTGTTTGCTAAAAGCTTCAGTAAAAATGAAAATACAAATTGTTTCTTGAGTTCACCTAAGATTCTTGAAGACATTAAACTTTGGACAGCTAAAAGAAGGTAACCAGCAAATAACTAACAATGGGTACTACATGGGTAACTAGAACTGCTGCCTGTCCCAAATCTCTCTCTTTTGTTTCTGAAGTGTTTCTTTTTCCCACCTTCCTCTCACTCCAAGGGTCATAAAAAAATACCCAGACAGCTTGCCATGCCCTGGCTCAGGATTCCCAGAAATCTCACCCCATCACCTTCCCTGCAGCCTTAAGGCATGAGAAAATAGGTTGGTCTTGTGGGAACAAAACAGCTGAAATGGTGTCAGCAACAGAATTGCTGAGTTG
>NW_008656482.1:35823-36467 GCF_000695815.1 Acanthisitta chloris | reverse complement strand
AACAGTGTGTGGAGACAGGTTTGGACTAGATGTTGGATGCTGGAGCTACTGGAGGGAAGTCAAAAGGAATCTTACAATTAAGGGTTCATCTTACATTCACAGGATGGAAGTTTACTCCATGCAACACCATCTCCTTTAAGCTGGCACAGGATGAAATGATTCCCAACTAATCTGTACCTAAGTGTAAATACAGAAGATACAAAAATGCATAAACATGCAAAAAATATTTTTCCTCTCAGTACATATATGATCAGGAGTGTAGAAAGGCAGTTTTAAAGCAAGTGGATGTGCAGGTACATGCTGGTTAACAGAAATCCTCCACCTTGCTCTCTGCCAAGGGCTTTGTGGAGCTATTTTTGGGTGTTTCTCTCCTCTGACTCACTGCAGAGCACATTTTCCACAGCAGGGATGGGAGAAGACAGAGCTGGCAGCTGGTGGGGCAGGCAGGGAATGCCAGACAGTGCTGAGGTTTGGTGTGGATGCATCTGGCTGAGATTTGCTGAATCAGAGATTCTTCCTCCCTGCTGCTGTGCAGTGCTGGGCTTCAGGCTGTGGGTATCCAGCACCTTTCCCACGCTGCTGAGGTGGCCAGGGAGGAGCTCCAGCACAGAGCATCTCCCAAGGCTGAGGCTCAGCCCCTGAGT
>NW_008656482.1:15982-35784 GCF_000695815.1 Acanthisitta chloris | reverse complement strand
TGAACCCCTCGGTGCCCAGTGTCCCTCAGAGCCACATCTGCCCAGCCCTCACTTTGGGGTGGCAGGTGGAGCTGTTTTGCTGAAGTTTTTCCCAGAAAATCAAATACCAGTAGATTGCTGGTGCACCTTCTCTGCTGGTTTCTGAAAATATGCTCTGCCCAGAGAGGCTGTGGACTACTCTCCATCCCTGGAAGTGTTCCAGACCAGGTTGGATGGGGCTTGGGGCAACATGTGCTGGTGGAAGGTGTCCCTGCCCATGGCAGGGGGTGGGACTGGATGATTTTAAGGTCCTTCCAACCCAAACAATTTCATGATTCTATGATTCAAATGCATCCACTGCATGCAGCAGGGACCAGTGAGGGGCAACAGGGATCATCTACATTTAACTAAAGTGGTTTTTGGATTGTCTTGCTGGAAGCTCATACATCTTGTTCTGACAGCTGACACCTTCCCCCATCTCTGATTTACATCCTCCTGCTCAAAAAACCTCATTGTTTGGACAGCACTGATAGTATCCACTCTTGCTTAGATGAATATCATTATCCCTCCACCCTGATATGGATTTCCAAAGATGAGCTGAACCCCAGAAGGGTGGGACATGCTGTCATTTCTTCCATGTCCATCCCAAGGGAGAGGAAAATACTCTCTGTTACACTTGAAGACTAGCAGAACAAGCCAGATGATGCCAAATAGTCCCTGTAGGGTGGGAGGAATAGTAACTGGAGTGGCAACAGCTGAATTTTGTAGGTCAGTCCAGTACATATAGGCCCTGACTGAAAGCAAGCAGCAGCATGAATCAGCTCCCTGCCTGATGGAAACTGTGTTTCACTGCAGTTTTCCAGCTGAAAATAATCAGATTAAAAAATTTCCCTTGTTATTCAATAGATCTCAAATGTCTTCAGCTGAAATATTTTCAGTAACTTGTTTTGAAGTCTATAGTTATAAACTGACAGTACAACCAGCCCTGTTGGGATAGACATCCTGGAACAGCTGAGCTTCCTCTGGATGGCACTGGCAGGAAAATGCAGCCATAAATTCATACCCTGGTTCTTTCCCTCCAGCTGTGTCTTATTCCTTCCCAAAGGAATAATTCCAGTGGCAAAAGCAGTGTCATGCTATGAGCACCGTGGGAATGATGTTGGGAAATAACAGCCCTGCCTATGTCCACTCCATGCACTGGAAGAGTTTGTGCCCCAGGATCATCAGCACTGGTGTGGGGCAGTGCCCACCACTCACCCATCCTCGCAGAACACATTCACTCTTGCACCCAACTGCAGGTCTGTGAGGGGCACCATCCTGCCCCCAGCCAGAGCTCCTGGGGCACCACAGGACCTCCCTGCAGGGGACACAGCGATGGGGGAATCAAACAGGCTGAATAGGGGACAGACTCAGAGGGTTATACCCAAAGGTTCCAAAGCATTTTGCTTCCCAGGCATCACAGCTCAGTGGCAGGAGCCAGAGGCAGCTGTAGGTGTGGATCCTGGAAGGCTCCACGTTCACAGCCATGAGCATCTCACAGAGAACATTTGTCGAGATGTTTCCATCTCAATGGACTGGCAGTAAGTTACTCAACTGTGAAAAATGTATTGCTGCCACATCATCAGCCTTAATATCCCATGGATTTCACCAAGAGACATGCTTTGTCTTTAGTTTGAAGTTCATTGCTGGAACTGCAAAGTGGGATTTGTCCTGTGCATGTGCCACATCCCCATGCAAACATATTGAGGATCACAGAATCGTTAAGGTTGGAAAAGACCTCTAAGATCATTGAGTCCAACCAAATGTTTCTTCTCATGAAATCAAATCAGATCTGTTTATGCCAGCAGAAAAAAAAAAGAAGAATATCATTGATACTTCTGCTGCTTGTGCTGTTCAGTGTTAAATAGGAATGTCAAGGAATATCCACCTAATTTGGAATTGATGGATTCATTGGGACAATAATGATGGGGCTGCATTTTGGGATGCAGGTTGGGAGCAGCCACCCTACCTGCTCTGAACTCTGCTTTTAGGGGAGTGGAGCAGAGCAGAGATACTCACTCCTGCAGAGCTCAGCCACTTCTGACCACGTCAGGTTCTCAAGGCAAGTGCTGGTGGGAGAACTCTCCGAGGTGTTCTCGTAGCCAGGGCGACACACGTAGCTCACGTTGGTCCCAACAGGAAAGAAATTAACCACCTCATCCTTCTTGGACAGGGCAGCAAACCTCAGCCTGGTCGGGGCAGTGCAGCTCCCTGGAGTCAGGAGAAGTTGACCTGAAAGAGCTGCTCAAGGGGAGCATGCAAAACCCCTGGGGATCACAGGTATGCCCTCACTGCTGTGATTTTGGAAAGCTCCTCATGCTCATTGCAGGTTAATTCAGTTTCCTGACCAGGCTGCTCTCCTGGACACACCAAAGTGTGGATGGAGAGGTGTTAAATGCCCAGGGGGAGCTGTTAGTAGGACATCAGGAGCTTCATGCATGGAGACAGCACAGAGTTGGGGGTACAGAGCACCCCAGGCTGCAGCTCCACTCCAACTGACCCCTCCTGCAGAGGCACAGCCCTGCACCCATTGGCAGCACTGTGCAGCAGCAAAGGGGAGTGGGTTTGTCCCTTGCCAGGAGGGACCATGCACGGAGCAGCCACTAGAAGGGATGGGAATTTCAAGGCAAGCAAGAGAGAAAAGAGGTATTTACGGCCACAGGGCTCGGGCAGCCTGGACCAGATGTCACCAGGGAGGCACTCCACAGTGTCTGACAGCCCTGGGATTTTGAGGGTGCCCTCGATGCATGTGTATGTCACTCTGGACCCCACGGGGAAGCTGCTGACATCCTCATCACTGGATGGTCTGGAGTAGGTCATGCGAGGTGGGGGCCCACAGTCACCTGCAGCAGGAGAAAACCTCCTTGGGAAAGGACCTTCCCCAGCCCCAGTGAGCATTCCAGGATGGGATGGCGATGCATCTCAGGATGATGGTTGGGATGGCCCAGGATTGCCCTGCAGACAAAGGCACCAGACTGGGCTGCACCTGTGAGAGCATCAAGCACTGGGTCCCCAGGCTTGGGGGTGGTGGCATCACCCACCTCAGGCCCTGAGCAGCAAGGTGAGATCCAGGCAGGTCTCACTGGTCCTCCCCATGCATCCCATGGCCCCATACTCACCACGAGCCACAGGCATGCCAAGGAGGACCAGGAAGACCAGGAGCAGAGCAGAGAAGCTGAACCCCCATGCCCTGGTGGGTGTCCCACAGCTCAGGGTGCCTTGGTGCCTCCCCTGTCCTGCTCCTCCAGACTTCATTGCTGCAATTCCTGTGCTCCTCTGTCAAGCACTGTTGACTCCAAGGGCTGCTTCCAAAGCTGGGAGGAGATGCAATGCAGCAGACTCCACCAAGCTTTTGGAGCAGGGGAAACCTTTCCAGAACACCCACGGAGCTAAACCCTCCAGCATGGACACAAAGAGCACACAGGGTGGAGGATAGTTGTCATCCACAGACCTCCTGACCCTCCTGCACCACTGTGAGGGATGGGGGAATAACTCAACCCTTTTATTTGTCCTGGGGCTGGCAATGAGCACTGACTGGCACAGTTTTACCAAAACCCACATGCTCCCAGAGCAGAAAATACCCCCTCCCAGCCCCAAACTGTGTCCAGGGTAGGAAAATCCCTGCTCAGTTATTTGCTGGCAGGTAATGCACCAGAGATCTTCCATAAGCAAAGTCAGTGAAGCAAATAATAGCGTTTTCCTTTTTGTTTGCTAACTTTTTCATGATTGCCTGACTCATTTGTAATGAGGAACAGGTCTGAGCAACTGAGTCGGAGCCCTGACCTACCCTCTGACGTCTCCATCTGACATCAATCCGGACTGCTCAAACACACTCAGGATGTAACACCCAACTCCTGTTCTCCCTCTCCAGCCTTGCACAGGGAGATAAGGCACCAGTGTGCAGTCCCAGGTGAGCTCAGCGTGGAGGGGAGCAAAGTGTCACACCAGGAGAGTGCAGCTCTGCTCCCCTCGTGGTCAGGGAGAAGTGGAGCAGATCTGAGAGCATCTCTGGCTGAAGATCTCCTCACCAGAGTGTGGCAAAGCACAGAATGCAGCTGTGAAGAGATGGGAGACACCATCTCTCCTCCCCTGGGTGTTGTGCTTTAGGCTCTAATAACATTTTAAACAGTTTTAGTGACTGATGAAATCATGCATCTGGCAATGATGCACTGCTGCAAATTGCCTGTGCAGGAAGGAGATGCCTCTCCTTCTCCCACTGAGCCTGGGCAGCAGCCTGGGCTGACCCAGCTGGTAGGGCTCAGCTTTCCACCAGAACAACCTCTGGATCACACTGGAAATCTGCCTGATTTACAGCCAACCTGAGAGATGAGAAGATCCCATGGATCACCCCCACCTTTACTGCAATCCCAGAGGGAAGGATGAGCCACATCACAGAGCCACACAAACTGCTCAGCATTTATTGAGGAATAAGAACTCTCTTTGCCACCTACACTTGAGCTTACGTCTATTCTCAGAATTCACTCACCAGAAATAGGGATGTGGAAGATGACACCAACACAAGGATAAAACCTGTTGCCTGTTTTAAATCCAGGGATAAAGTACTAGAAGTCTTTCCAACTGCACTTCTTATTAGCTGCCCTTGACTAGATGAACAGAACTCACGAGCTGAATTAACAGGAGATCACATGGTCAAACACTTATTTCACCACTATTTCTAGCAGTTTGCTAATGCTGCAAGAGGCTGAGTTTGGTACAGGCAGAGGGTGCAGCATGTGCACCAACCACAGCTGGAAGATGACAGCAGAAGGACCTTCAGAGCAAACCTCTGGACACTCATCTCAGCTTGTGTGAGTTCCACTCCCCTTGTCTTAGCTTATCAGAGTTAACACAGCGACTCAGAAAAGCTCAATTTAATTGCTTATTATGCTTCTTAATATAAACTGTGAGACAACATGTTTATGAAAGAGAAAAATCAAGCTTGTCAGATTTAAGTTCCTCCCTGCTCTGGTATCTGACATAACAAAAGCAACTTCCAACACATTGGTGATTAAATTTCTGGCTCTAGGCAAGCAAACCTAAACCATGAAAACACTTTGTTGTACATCCTGTGATGGCACAAACTGTGTTCACCAAAGGAAAGGTGACGGTTTGCAGGACTCAGTGCTTTCGGTTTTCTAGTTCTGCCTTTAGTTTTTTAATCTCCAGGAACAGTTTTTGTATTTCCAGCAGAGTTTTCACTTCTGCTATGGGCACACCACAGTCAAAGACCGATTGAATGTAATGAACCTCTTCACATATTTCAGCATCAACTTCTTTCTTCTGTTCAAAGGCAAAGACAAAACCCAGAAACAAACACGTAAGATCACACTGCAGCAGGAGAAGAGCCACCCACCTGTCAGCTCCAAGGCTGACCTGTCCCAGCACAGCCCCAACATGGGCTGAATTCCTCATGGGAAAAGCTTTCAAAAAGTTAAAGCAGCTGTGGCTGCTCCATCCCTGGGAGTAGACCAGGTTAGGTTGGATGGAGCTTGGAGCAACCTGTGCTGGTGGGATGTGTCCCTGCCCATGGCAGGGGGTGAAACTGAGTGATCTTTGACATCCCTTCCAACCCAAACCATGCTAGGATTCTATGGTACTCACACATTTAGGCAATGCTGTCCAGTTGCCATCAGGCAAACATGTGGCTGTCCAAGAGCCTTCTGAAGAGATGTTTCTATTCTCTGTAAACTGGTATCCATGAAAGCACTCAAAAGTAAGAGTCTCATTAGTTTGGTACCACATTTTAGTATCCAAAGGGTTTTTCAGCCTTCCATAGGCTCCTTGTGGTTGTGGACACAGGGCTGAAAGGAAAACCCACAGCAGAAGGCAGATCAGCAAGGGGATCAGTGATTTAAGGGCAGAAAAAAGCAGTGAAGCTTGTGAAGGCTGAGCCAGTGCAGAGGAACTCAAAGCTGTGGAGCTGTTAAACCAAAGGTTAAAGCAAAGTTACTTCCCCAGGCCCATCAAGAGGGTCAGAGCAGCCCAGGAGAGGTGTTAGGAATTTGCTGCTTTCTGTCAATGTCTCAATTCAGGCATCCCTGTGATGGGGATGGACATTTGGCAGAAAGACCATGCACTGAAAGAAACACAGTGAAGCCCTGACCTGTCAAGAAAAACACAACTACTGCCTGGTAAACATCAGCTTTGGGAAGCTGATTTGTCCTGCCAAGAGAGGAGTGCACTCAGGGAGAATTGAGGACAGACACAGCTACACACTGCAGCACCCCAACCTCTGTGCACTGGGAGGGGCTGCAGGTTTGTCTCCCAGCTGGTACTCACCTGGCTGGCAGGTGGGCAGGGGAGGGTTCCAGGTGCCATCAGCCACACACTGGCTCTCAGCAGCACCGTGCAGCACGAAGCCCTCGTCACAGGAGAAACTCACAGTCACCCCATAGGGGAAGGAGAACTTCTGTGGAGTTATCTTCCCCCTGCTGACTGTGGGCCTGGGGCACCGAACCACTGCAGGGAGAGAGTGGAGATGAGAGCAGTGAGGAACCAGGTGAGGCAGAGCTGCTCCTCCTGACAGCCTGGTGGCCACCAGTTAGGACAACCAGTGCCTCTTGTTTCCACATGGATCATCCTCACTCTGGAGCTGTTGAGGCTGTGGAGGATCTCCCAGCAGCTCTGCTCACTGTAACCTCACTGTGCTGAGTCCTGACACTGCACCCAGGGCTTGGCTTCAGCCTGGTGCCATACAGGAGCCTCCACTCACCTTTGCACTCTGGGGCAGGTCCACTCCACACCAGGTTCTCCCCATCATCAGAGGTGCAGTAGATGGATTCGGCCCCGATGAGGGACAGACCCTCCAGACAGGTGTACTTGACTTCAGTGCCATAGGGGAACTGCTTAGTCCCCAAGCCAGAGTGCTGCCCGTTGGCAATTTTGGGAGGAGGACCACAGACTATGAGAGAATAAAAGGGAAAGCAATATTTTCCTCATTCCATCAGGGAGACAGGATGCAGGGAAGTAACAGGAGAAGCTGGTTCTTGATGTTCATTCTAAATGTTGCTCTGCTCAAAGTTCTCTCTCCTTGCCAGCTTTGCATCTACCAGTGTTCCCAGGCTGACCCAGCTAAGGAACCCAACCTGTCAGCACAGCCCCAGTACTCCAGCATGCATCCCCCTCCCCTCCAGACAACCTTCCTTCATCCCCACCTCTTTTCCATGAGAAATAATCCTGCTCATAACCAGGGACAGGTTATAGTGAGTATCACAAACCCCTTGAACACTCCTCAAGGGGCTGCAAGTCCATTAATCAACACATTTCATCCATTACATTTTGATAAGAGATGAAAATATTGAAGCCTGTTGATGCTGTGATTTGTGCCCCTTCTCCTAACCCTTTCTCCAAAAGGCAATGCTCAGGTTATGAGATTTTCTCCCTGCTGTTCCTACCCATGGATGCAATTCCCAGCCCCACAATGCTCAGTGTTGACACTCACCCTTGTCACAGTATGGCACAGGAGGTCTCCAAGTCCCATCAGCTGAGCACTGGGTCCTCTCACTACCCTTCAGCACATAGCCAGGGTCACAGCGAAATTCCACCTGGAGCCCAAAGGTGTATCCATTTTTCCTGGGGCTGATCTCTCTCCCATGGGGGATAACTGGGATGGGACACTGCACCTCTGAGGAACACCAGCATCAGAAAAGAGACATTCACACAACCACAGTGGTGGTTTGCTGACCTACCAAATCTGCCAGGTGGCCTTTTAATGCTGACAAACACTTCTGCCCAGACCTGTCATGCTCAGGGATGGGAATTATAGGATAAGAACCATTTCTCTTGGAAGGCAGAACAATCTGAGCCCTGTGATTAGCTCTAAACTGTGCTGAGGGAATGGCATATCACTAGCTGCGTCACTATATCACTGTTTGAACAGCTAAACAACCAGTGGGACTTGCAGCTCTTCCTTTCCAGCCACGTCACCCTTTGAACAGCAAAATTATTACCAGTGAGAGCCAAAGCTGCTCAGTAAAGCACTGATGGCACAAGTGTTTTGAAAATGATGCTAACAAAGGGATGCATTGCTGGCAAAGCAAAGGAAATGTTGGACTTACGTTGGCAAAGCTTTGGGACTGCAGACCACGTGAAATTTCTAAGGCAAGTGGTTGTTGGTGATACTCCAGGGATCAAAGTGAACCCATGTCTGCAGGAATAGGTCAAGGTAGTCCCAACTAGAAACTCGTGCCGATAGGTTAGGTCAGCGTAGTCGACAGCAGGAGGGTGGGAACAGCGACCTGGAGCCAGAGCAGGGGACAACAGAGACCCTCAGAGCAACCCCAGGGATGAAGCTGAGCCCTGTGTTGGGGGAACAGGCAAGGGTAGAAACCCCAGAAAGCAGCAAGGGATGGCAGTGACCCTGAGCGTGGCTGTGGGGTGAACAGAAAGGGGAAAATAATGGGGGAAATTCATCAAAGGCTGGGAATGTAGTCAGAATCTTTAGTCTCATGCAGTGTTGTATCTCACTGGGGTGCCCTGCAGGAAGGGACAGCCCTGCCACACTACCCAGGGCAATGGAAGAGCACAGGGTGTCCTGACACCCACACCAGACAGTGCAGCTCACAGTGTTGTGTCCCACTGTCCCCCTCCCACAAACACTGAATCAGACTCTTCAGAGTGGGAGAGGACCCACAGAATCACCAAGTTCAACTGCTGTCCCTGCACAGGACACCCCAACAATCCCATCATGTGCTCAGAGTGTTGGCCAAACACTCCTGGAGTTCTGCCAGGCTCTGAGCACTGCCCTGGGGAGCTGTTCCAGTGCCCAAACACCTCTGGGGGAAGAACCTTGTCCTGATATCCAACCTAACCCTGTCCCAGTGCCCAAACACCCTCTGGGAGAAGAGTCTTCACCTGATACCCAACCTAACCCTCCCCTGACACAACTTCAGGCCACTGCACCTGGTTTTAGTGAAATACAAGCAGGCAAACACACCTGGGAGACAGGGCAAGGAGAAGAGAGAGCTGTGCTTACCTGGGATGCAGGCAGGTGCCCGTGGGGGTACCACCTGCCATTGCTCATGCACCTCACCGTGGTGGTAGCACCCAGGGGCATGTACCCAGCATCACACTCGAGCGTGGCTAAGCTGCCAGAGCTGAAGTTCTGTGCAGATATCAGCCGACCATTTGCTATGTGAAAGGCTGGACATTGAAGCTCTGTGGATCAGACTAAACTTAAAAACAATTTAAAAAAAAAAAAAAAAAAAAAAAGAGTTTTCAGGGTTGTTCTTACAGAGTGCAGTGACTAACTGGATTTCCTCATGCCTGGCAGTGCTGGCAGGTCAGTAGGACAATGAATCTCTGCTAAAAACACCCTGGGTCACTGCCAGGTCCAGCAGCATCCCACATCTGCACTATCCAGGGCAGTGCTGGCAATGCTGCCTGTGTGCCATGTCCATGGAAAGCATCTCTGTGCTTGGATGTGTCTCCTCCAGGCTCCAGTTTCACTATTGGCACCTTGTTTGAAATGTTTGGATTTGGAAAATGGGCTGAGAAGCATCATGAAGTTAAAAAACCCCAGATATTAAACAAAGCAGTGTACACTTCCTCTGCAGGGAAGTGCTGGGACAGGCTGTGAACACTGCAGAAGTTTCTCAAAAAGCCTATTTTTTAAAAGAATCATCAATTTCTAGACAGAAACTGCAAGTTATTCCCCTTCCTAAAGACATTTATGACTCAGCAGTCTCCCAGTTCTGTTCTGAGGTCAGCCAGCAGGTCTCCTGGCAATGCTTTCCACCACATCTCTAGGCTGCCCCAGGGGTGAAATGTCAACCTTGGTAGTGTAGAAACAATCACAGAATCACACACGGGTTGGGGTTGGAAGGACCTTAAAGATCATCTATTCCACCCCTGCCATGGACAGGGACACCTTCCACCAGCCCAGGTTGCTGCAGTCCCATCCAATCTAGCCTTGAGCATTCCCAGGGATGGAACAGCCACAGCTTCTCTGGGCAACCTCAGCACCCTCACAGGGAAGAATCTCTTCCTAATACCCAATCTAAACCTGCCCTCCTTCAGCTTAAGGCCATTCCCCCTTGTCCTGTCCCTCTCCAAGCTTCTTGTAGCCCCTTTAGGCACTGGAAAGTGCTAGATGATCTCTCCCAAACCCTCACAAGTGAAGCTGAGCCCCAGAAGCAAAGCCAACAAGGAGAGGAGAGACACTCACCAAGACTCCCAGGCAGCTGCAGCACAAGCAGCAGCAGTGCCAGGAGCTGCCCTGGCCAGTGGAGGAGCACAGGCATGGTGTGTGGAGCTGCTGGGAAGGAGGAGCCTCTCTCTCCTTGCTGAGAGCCTTCTGGGGAAGGGGAAACATCTGTAGGAAGTTGTGGACAGGCCACAGTGACACCACCTCCCTGCAGCCCTTCTGACCTGCCCCAGGCCAGGGCTGCACACCCCACGCTCTCCAGCAAGGATGTACCTGGAGGAGAGGCTGCTCTGCCTTCTTCCCACGTGGGGATAGAAGGAATAAAGGTATTTTTCCAGCTGGAAGCACTCTGCAGCATCCTGGCCTCACCTCTGAAGAACCTTTACCACTGGTGGAGGGGGGGACAGGCTGCTGTGCAAACACTCCCCATCCCCCTGTGCTCAGGGAACAGCATCCTCCATGCCTAATCAAGCAATATTATTACACTTCATACATTATATATAGTAATAATATATATTTTTTCCTTTACTAGAGATAGGGCAGCATTATTAAAGCCCAGAATTGTCACTACAATTGCAGCTATATCATAATCTCGTGGAGATGGAGTCCTGGTCCCATCACAAGCCATGTGGCTATCACAGCACTTCCCCTTCACTGCATGGCCCAGAAAAATCACCCATTTCTTTCTTTACACTTTTATTTGCTCTTGGTGCATACACAAAGATGTGGCACTGCCATGGCCTTGGATTCATCCGTTCTGCTTGGGAAGAAAACTTGGTGAGCTCTAACAGAATAAGGCAAAAGTCACTTTGGCTCCTCATGTGACCAAATCTGTTCTGTGGCTGATTGCTAAATTTTGTTCTGGCTACATAAGTACTAGCACAAATTACAAAGCCATAAAAGATCCTTAGTCAGCATCATTTTTCAGCACACAGAGGATGGTTCTTGCAATCCCAGTGACACCAGTCAGCCACGTCCAATGCCTCTTAGCTCCTTTTCAAGTTTCTGGATCTCCAGGTAGAGTTTCTGGACTTCCAGCAGTGTTTTCAGTTCTGTCAGAGGAATTCCACACTCAAAAACTGCTTTATATCTAAGGATTGTCTCACATGCTTCTTTCTTTTCCTTGAAAAGAACCAAAACAAAGACAGCGTGAGGCTCCACCATGGGGTGACTAAGCAACAACCTTCATGAGGTTGGACCAAAGCAATTCCAGGCTAGCAATGGGGCAGGAAAACCTGGGCAGGTGGTACTTACACAGGTGAGTGGTGGTATCCAGGTGCCATTAGCTGAGCAGGTGGTTACTATACGTTTTGAGTTCGAGACACATCTGAAGGTTGCCTTGTCATTCACCCCATACCCTTCCTTATAGGCATTTATGTCCACCACCCAGGAAGGTCTGGAACAACAAACTGAAAGGAAAATGCACATCAGAAAAGAATGTAATGGGAGGAGATAGAAGAGAAAACACTCTGCAAATTCCAATCCGATGTTGGTAATACAACAGAGCAGCACCCCGGGCTGTGCAGGGTATCTGCCCACTCTGGTACCCACCTGGCTGGCAGGTAGGCACAGGGGGGTGCCAGGTGCCATCAGCCAGGCACTGGCTCCTGGCACTGCCATGCAGCTTGAAGCCTTCATCACAGGAGAACTCCATGACCACTCCATAAGGAAAGGTGAACCTCTCTGGAGTCATCCTTCCCTTCTGCACTGTGGGCTTGGGGCACCAAACCACTGCAGGGAGAGAAGAGAGGTGGGATCAGGGGCTCTGGCTGCTGCCCTTCCCCAGGGCCAGCAGGGGACCAGCTCAGGCAGGGCAAAGCCACTCCTGATGTTGTCTGCATCAGTTTTGTACTCAAGTGCAATAATGGACCCTCAGCTGCCTACAGCAGCCCTCGAGGAGACCCTGAGGTGTTCGTGAACAGCTCCTGGTGTTGAGGCATTTGTGCAGGAGCTGCACAGGTCCATCCACTCTGGGTTCATTGCCCCTGCACCAGGGCAGGTTGGGGAGCTGGGGGTCAGCCAGGTCCTGGCTTCAGCCTGATCCTGTACAGGAGAAACCACTCACCTTTGCACTCTGGGGCAGGTCCACTCCACGTCAGGTTCTCCCCATCTTCCGAGGTGCAGTAAATGGATTTGTTCCCAATGAGGGACAGACCCTCCAGACAGGTGTATGTCACATTTGCACCATAGGGGAAATTCTTCACACCCAAGCCAGAGTGCTGCCCGTTGGAGATTCCTGGAGCAGGGCCACAGGCTGTGGGATAAAGGGAAGTGATGAGAAAAGAAACATATGGCTATGATCTTCAGGTGAGAATCAGAATTGCTCCTGGGAAAACAGTACAAAGTTCACTTTGTGTTTGTTGTGAGGCAAATTCAGAAGGAGCTGTGGCCTGGCTGTTTGCCTCTTCCACGAGCTCAAGGCTCTCACTTCTTGCTCAGCTCCCACCTGGGTCACATCTACATTAGGAAATACTGGGATATTTCCAGTGGTGGACTCAGCATCCCTGGAAGTGTTCCAAACACATGTGGATGTGATAATTGGGCTCATGGTTTAGTGGGCATGGTGGAATTCAGTTGAAGACTGGACTTGATCCTGGGAGATCTTTTCCAACCTGAATGATTCTATGATTCCATCTCAAGGGAGAGGACACCTGGCTCAGCCCATGAGCTGATGCTCGTTGCCCCATTCCCCAGGAGCAGATGCTGAAGGCAGATCACCTACTGATGGCTGTTTCTCAATAGCAATGCACAAGATTTCTTCTCATCTTTGCATCACACGTACCTCTGTCACAGAAGGGTAGCACATGATCCCAGGTGTTATCAGCCAGGCACGTGATGGACCTTGAGCCCCTGAGGACATAACCCTCATCACAATCCAAGTCCACCTGGGTCCCAGCTGTGTAGTCATTTTTGCTTTTTTTTATCTCTATTCCATGAGGAATATTTGGCTTTGGGCAATGAGGTTCTGAAAACAACAGAAAACAAAGGATGTCATGTATTTCCACAAAGAACTCCAGGGATGATGCTTTCTATGGAGAAGACACTTACCAAGCAATCTGAACCCTGGGGAAACAAAAATCAACTCTCAGGTCTCATTCCCTGTAACTCTAAAGGGCCAGGACAATGAATCATGCACACACTAATGTTGGCTGCCCTCTGAGGTGGAGCAGGCTCTTCCCTCCTGGCAAGATTTTCCTGAGCTTTTGGGCTCAGGCTGCTTCCAGCAGCTCATGGACATTGCTATGGTGCAGCATGAGTTATTCATGCTGTTATATTTTCTTCTGAGAGGGGAAATCCAGTGAGAACATCCTCTGCTCCCAAGCTTCATGTCAGCAAACCAGCCCAAAGCACAAACCACATCCCCTTCCCACTGGGTCAATGTCTCTCAGGCTTCTTAGGAACCTCCTAAGCCTCTAGAAGCTTCTCACACACAACCCTTTGCATCCCACATCCCCAGACACTAGCTCAGCTCTGCCAAAACCCAACAATTCTTCCTAGGCAATCCCCAGGCAATGACCCATCCATCTGGATCTTTTGCTGCCAAGTTCACACAGGAGAACTAGATCTGGGGACACAGCAGTGGAGCAAAAATTCTCCTTGGCTTCTATTATCATCACCTGAGGCCACATGTAGATCTTTCTGGGAACGTCAGCAGATAACTACACTGCACAGAGCGACCCAAATATTTGCAGTCAAACAAACAGCTGCCAAGTCAATGAGCTCCATCAGCTCTGGCCCACCTGCAATGCACTCTGGTGCTGCTGGATCCCATGTACCATCACTTCTACACCAAAGGGTGATGCTACTGCCACGACCCTTGAAGACAAATCCGTCGTCGCACGTAACTTCCAGGGTGTCTCCATACTTGTATTCCATTGCTTTTCTGCTTGAGGGCTTTGTGTTTGGGATGTGTGGACTGGAGCAATGAACTCCTGAGAAATGCCAAACATCAGCAGGTGGGAAACCATGGCAAAGCCAACTGGGTGACAGGAGATTGGTTGTGAACAGAAGGATGAAGGTTTCGAAGGACAAAGGCACATCAGGATGGGAAATCTGTCCCCAAAACCATCCCATGGGCTCTCCTGGGAGGTGGAAAGTTTGCAATGCAACCTCCTTTCGGATGAAGCAAAGGGACCTCAACACCACAATGGCTTTTTCCAGAGGTTCAAGAAAGTAGAGCTGATAAATAAAGCCAAGAAAACTCTGCAGCTGGGAAACAAATCAAAGGAATTCAAGAGTCACAGCAAAGACCAGTGTGGTGCCAAGCTGGGGCCCTGGAGCATCCCCCACTCCACTCTCTGCACCACAGCAGACCATGTGCAGCTCCTTCACTCTGCAGTCATTTGCCCAGATCACAGGTCAGTGTACCACAGGACACACTTACTTTCACATGCTGGTGGAATTTCACTCCATGTAAAACTGGGCAGACACTTGATTCTCCTCATGGTTTCTCCCATGCTGAACTGGTAGCCATTCCTGCACTGGTAGGTGACCACAGTGTCCACAGGGAACAGATTGTCAGCAAGGTTGGGTGTATCAGCATTAGCCACATGTGGAGGGTCATCACAGCTACCTGGGGGTGAGACACCAGTTTAGGGACACTGCCAGTGGGAAATCCGTGAGGTACAAGAGGGAGAATTTGGGTCCAAATTGTGGGCTCACATTGAACATTCTGAGATGCACTTAATTATCCAGGTCCAGGAATGGTAAGGGAAACTAATGAAGACATAGGTTGGATTTTCTCCCTGGAGAGAGACTTGTCACAAGGGCATATTGTGAGGGTGCTGAGGCACTGGCACAGAGAAGCTGTGGCTGCTCCATCCCTGGGAGTGTTCCAGGCCAGGTTGGATGGGGCTTGGAGCAATCTGGGCTGGTGAAAGGTGCCCCTGCCCATGGCAGGGGGTTGGAACAAGATGGACTTTAAGGTGTCCCTTCCAACCCAAACCATTCCCTCTTGTCCTGCTGCTGGTTGCCTGGGAGAAGAGACCAACCCCCACCTGACTCCAACCTCCTGTCAGGGAGTTGCAGAGGGTGAGAAGGTCTCCCCTGAGCCTCCTCTTCTCCAGGCTGAACACCCCCAGCTCCCTCAGCCTCTCCTCATGGCACTTGTGCTCCAGTCCCTTCACCAGCCTCGTTGCTCTTCTCTGGACCTGCTCCAGCCCCTCAATGTCCCTCCTGAGCTGAGTGACCCAGAACTGAGCACAGGATTCATGGTGTGGCCTCACCAGCACCGAGTCCAGGGGAAGAATCACTTTAAGGCTCTACCAATGAACTATAAAAATACTAAATATAGACAGGTTAATTTAGTCCCTTTGAATTCTAGTGAGAACTGCTCTCAGTGGGACAAGGCTTTAATCTCTACAGCCCCAAGCCCTAAATTCCTAAAATCACCTTAGTGCTAGACAGATCAGCCAAAAAATAATTCTAGAAAGTTCAATCCTGAACCCATCACTCATAACTTAATGCTTTCCTAGACAAGTGGAAACATTAGTGACCATGGTGAGATTCAGTCAAAGGTTGGATGCGATGACCTCAAAGGTGTTTTCCAACTTTAACGATTTTACAACCCCCTGAAGCAAAGCTGCTGGAGCAGGGGGAGCAGTGCTGGCTCCATCACACTTACTGCGCTGGCAGGTTGGTGGGGGAGGGTCCCAGGAACCATCCTCCTTGCACATGGAGGTCTCACTGCCTTGCATGGTGAAGCGAAAGTTACAGCTGAACAGGACGGTGACTCCGTAGGTGTAGTCAGAGGACCTAGTCAGCAGCTTCCCATGGTCCACTCTTGGATACTCACAGACCACCACTGCACCAGGAAAACAGCAGCACTTAGGGAAGCAGCAGTTAGGCTCAAGAGGGGAGGAAAGAGGGGTGAGAACATCCTCATCGTGTAAGACACATTTGCCAACAAGGTGGAAAACGGACATGGGGAGGCAGAAACTGACGTGGTATTTTTCCACTTATTTCTCCATTTCACAGCACTTTTAAAGCATAAAAAGAAGCCAGGGAAGGCAGCAGGTATCACAGCAGGTCTCAGGATTCTTTGCAGGTGTTACATGTCACCCAGAGCAGCAGCAAAGGCACATTGTTTAGTCTGTGAAGGCTAATAACATCCCATTCCCACGTCCTTGTTGACATGGTGACTGTGATGGGAGACCCTAATTGCTGTTGCAGCTACCAAACTCAGAGGGTTTCAACTGCCAGAGGTGATTCCAAGGAGAGGGTTCCAAGGAAGGAGACAGCTCAGCAGAGCAGGAGGTGGTGAAGGGCTATGGTTTGTGCTGCCCTGAGTGAGCACACACAACTCACCTTTACACTGTGGGGCTGGACTGCTCCACACACCATTGACACCATCCGTGGTCGTGCAGAAAATAGAGGCATCTCCCACCAGTGAGAGAGGTATTTCCCCTCCCCTGACAGTGTGGCAGTGGTAAGTGACAGTGTCTCCATACACATAGACATCCTGGTTCATCCCACTGTGCTCCCCATTGGCTATCCCTGGAGGGGGTGCACAGGGTATTGCTGCAGAAGGAGAGGGGAATGGTAGTGGGAAGAAAGGAGAAGAGAGAAAGAACTGGTAAGGAAAAAAAAAAAAAGTTTTAACACAAAGTGCCAGAAGGGTCAGAAACCAAGGGCAGGTCCCAAGGGAGCTGTGTCTGGGCACTGAGGGGTTTGGGGATATCCCAGTGCCACATGCAGCTGCTTTACACCCAGAGAGTGAATAAATCTCTCTGCAGGATGATTCAGGAAGGAAAACATAATGAAAAAAAACTTCTTTCCAGCCCCCACCACGCACTGAGCTGCTGAAATCCTCAGCAGAGCAACACAGAGGCTTCTTTATCCATCCCCACTCACATCCCAGGTAATTAAGGAAGAGATAACAGATAATTAAGGAACTCTACTTACGCTCACAGCTGGGAACACCTCTGTCCCATGTAACAGCCTCCTCTTTAAGCACACATGTAATCTGGGAACTTCCAAACAGTCTGTACCTGTGTGAGACAGGCAATCAACACACTCAGTTGGGATGTATTCCCCCCACCATCACCATCAGGGTGGTTTGGGCTTCCTTGTCCTAACTACAGCAGATCAGAAATTTGCCATCAGTGTCATTTTTCCAAGGAAACACTGGCTTTTGAGAAAAACATCTTTTAAATGAAAAAAAAATGACCTGTTTCTAAGGAAAAACATCTCCTTGATCAGCTGGCTGTAACTATCCCTACAGCTCTGAGTTCAGGATTCATGTCTTTTCTTCCAAGACACACTGAAACACTGGGAGTGGTTTAGAAAGAAGCAGGAGAGTGAGCTTGAGTTTGGGAGGAACTGCCTCAAAGCAGGAGATGAAGACACTCAGTCATTCTTCAAGCTCTCAAAGGAAAGCTTAAAGGTATTTCAACCGTGGGCTGCAATTAACTGCACTGATGAGGATTCTGACAGCACAGGCTTTAACACAGAGGGGAAAAACTCTGGAGAAATAGCTGGAGGAGCAGCCCCATGTCCTGGGGGCTCCTGGCTTACCCAGTGTCACAGGTGAAGTTCACAGATGAACCAAACAGAAACTCTCGTGCCACGCTGAGTCTGCCGTTGGCTGGTTCCCCAGGGTGGGGACATTGCTTGGCTGGGGACAACAGCACTGCAGTTAGCTCCTATTCCAGGTTCTTGGCAGGAAAGCCAAAGATTCCTTCAATACCGAGCAGGGGGATAGATCAGAGACCTCCAGATTTCCCCTCCCACCCTAAATTATTCCATGCTGCCCAATGCTGTTACGAGCTGCTGCCTCTGCAGCCTGAGTGGGGTTTGCAGTAACCCTGGTGAGCACAACAGCATCTCCTCCCAGCTGAGGGATTCTCCTCCTGCAAGTCAAGCACTGGTTTTGAACCAAGAGGTACAAACATCCTTTGAGTCAGCAGTGAAACAGCACCAGAGCTCAGTTCAGCTCCTGCCATCGTTGCTGGTACTGAGCAGAATTAAACCTGTGCTTCGAGTCAGGTCACTCATCTCCCACCATCCCATGGGGTCACTTTGGATATTGCTCCGACAAAAGGAGCTGATAGCATCAAACAAACAAAATCAGAGAACCACAGAATGGTTTGGGTTGAAAGGAAACTTAAAGAACAACTAGTTTCAACTCCCTTCCTTGAGCAGGGACATCTTCCACTAGACCAGAAAGACCAAGTCAACCCAAACTGTACTCACGTGTGCAGAAGTCCTTTCGTCCATACCAAGTCCCATCTGCCCCACAAACCAAGGTGTTTTCACCACTGACAGTTTTTATATAACCTGGACGACAGATGTATTCCACCTTGTCCTGGTGGGCAAAGCTGACAGTGCTCCTGAACTGCTCCTTCAGCTCTGCAGAGACAAGTCGTGGTGGGACACCACAGGAACCTGCCAACAGAAACACCATCAGAAAGTTGCTGGGAGGGAAAAGAGGGGGAATTCAGGCCTGATTCACTCTGAACATTCAGGGGAAGACACTTCAGAGGCCTCAAGACTCCTCAAAAGCAGAAGGAAAGAGAAGTGCAGCCTGTGACTAGGGATGGCTGTGGCTGGCAGGGACTGGGATGAGCATCACTGCTCCAGGTCCTGCTCCTCACACCTCACCAGCAGTTTCAGAGTGACAAAGTCCAGATTAAGCATTTCCTCTCCCCACTTAGTAGAAATTATTGCAGTTTTTACAGCTAGAATAATTTTGTCTCTGTTTTCCACAGAAAGGAAAAAACCAAAAAATAGGCCAAGCAAGAAGGATTCTGATTGGAAAGGGTTAAAATGTTCTCAAAAGGCAATGAGGAAAAGGATCCAAGTTTTGTGAACCCCAGGAGAAGGTTTTCCTTCAAGGGATCTCAGTTTATCCTGATGGATTTGTTCACTTACTCTGGGCAGTCACAATGAGAGAGGCAGTGAGGAATAACCCCAGGACAGTGGCACGATCCCTCTGCCTCCCTGGCTCCAGAGCTGACATCTTCATTCCTGTCTGGAGATCCCACAGATGCTACCACATTCTTCTCCTGGGCCAAATGTCTGTAAAAATAGCAGAGTGGTATTGACATTAGGTAAGCACAGCTCATATGAACAGATCTTCTTTCTCCATCCCTAAGCAGATCCTACAGTCGTGGCTGAGGAGCAGAAGGAGTAGGAGCTAAATTCCTTTTCTGGAAGGAAAAAAAAATATCCAGACAGACCAACATCTTCACTCAAAGCATAGAATAAATACTTCATAGCCTCTCAGGTTTGATTAAAAAACACTACATTGCCAACAGAGGTTTTTTTCCCAGCCAACTAATCTAATTAATACCTGCAGGGCCATGAGTCTCTCTGTGCCCTCTGGAAAAAGTTCCCTCAAACTTAACCTATGGGTAGAACACTTCTTTTTAGTGCTAATTCTCTTGGAAGCAAATTCCTAGTGAGATGAAATCCTTCTGGAGCCACCAGTACAGTCCCCTAACAATGAATCACTCTCAGAGAGATGGATCTAACCAAAAATGTTACACCAGGTTTGTACAAACATTAACTCAGTGAAGCTTTAAAGCCCTCCAGTCATCCAAGAGACCAAACTGCTTCACAAAATGGAATTTAAGGGCAGTTTGCACTAACCTGGCACCCCTGGAGATCAGTAATATTCTTCTCTGTGCTACCCAGGATC
>NW_008656482.1:0-15957 GCF_000695815.1 Acanthisitta chloris | reverse complement strand
TACACTTCCTCCTGGAAGTGTCCTCCTCGATGCTTTCTGCCTTAAACCCAACACTTCTCCTGGCTGTTTCATTCCTCCTTCAATCCTTGCTGCAACTCTTGGTTGAATTCGATGTAGTTTACTAATCTTTTGTGCCTGCTGAAGTTGCACAAGAGCTCCAAGGCAGTTCCCAAAGCAATCCCTGGAGCTGCACATCTCAAAGTTGTCTTACCTGGAGGGAGAAGATAGAAGGACTTGGCGTGTTCAGCACTTGCCAGACAAAGCAGTGAGTGTTCTCATGCAGCTCCTCAGGCTCCTGGCAGGGCTAAAGGAGGAGTTAATCTATGCCTACATGCTCAGATATGGCTCCATGCAGACAAGTTGGAAATTCTGCAGAAACCAGAGTTGTGCCAGCTGACCCATAAATCATTAACTCCTCTCCAGCAGGAAGAAGCTAGTTCAACCAACCCACTGAGCAAAAGAGGAGAAAACCGAATGCAGCCCAAGCAGATGTTGAAATTTACCCTGTGCCTACACTGAGTGGGATTTATTACCTTGCTGAAGTTCACCTGATGCAGTTCCTACTCTGCAGAACACACAGGAGGCTGTGCCAGCACTCAACCCATGAGCAGGGAGGGACTTGCTCACCATAGGCATCGACCTCCACTGATTACTTAGAGGAATCCAGTTAATCACAAACACAAACCTTGGAAAAATGCAAGTCTATAAAGCCTAACAACTCTCAACAAGCCAATTTGTGGGCTAAAAAGTCAACAGCTTCCCCAAGGGCATCCAGGGGGTTATTCAGCATCTGCACAGAGCACTCAGGGCATCAGCCACACTGAAAACCATCCCCTGCTCTGCCAGCTGCTTAACACCCCCAAGACATCCTCAGCCCACAGCTTGCAGTGGTATAAACAGGATAAAAGGATTTTTCCTTGGCCACATCCAAGAGCACTGCTCTTCAGGCTGTGGCTGGACCCTTTGGGACCAGCTGGTTTCCAGCTGCAGGTGCTGGAAATCAGAGTCACACCAGTTGCTGCTCTTAAGGTTTATTTTTCTTCATCCTAGAAAATGAGATATACTTAAAAAAACCCAGCATTCTTACCCTAACAGCTCCATGGAAAACCTGAAATTCTGAATTCCAATAAAAACACCCTTAAAACTGATGAAGGAAAGGGAACAGCAGTAGGGTGGAAGATTCCTCATTTCCAAGCCAAATCCCACCACTCTCTCTCCAAAACCAGGACACAATGGAGAGTTATAGCAAAGACTAGAAAAAAAAAAACAGAGGAAATAACCTGTGTTTTTTCAAATCTCTTTATTGCAAATAAACACTGATGGCTATTTCTGCTCGAGTGCACAGAGCACACAACATACAGCACAACTTGACAGACAATGCAGGTTTTTTTTCCAACCTTAAAAAAAAAAAAAGAACAAACCCAAAAACCCCAACCCATTAGAAGGCAGTAGAGCTGGAAAAAGGTTTTGCAAGCAGACAGGGAACATCCATCTCACCACACACTAAATGCAGAGGTGCAGCCTGAAAACAGTGCTCAGAGAGAGAGGAGCAGGACAGGAGGAGGTGGCACTGGCAATGCTCACCCAGTGCCTTTCAGAGGGGCATGGGGTGAGGCTTGGGGACATGTCCCCAGGGCAGGTGGGTCCTGGATGTGCTGGAAGTGATCTCTCTCCTCCCACAGCTGCTCCCTGACCCCTGGTGCCAGGATTCCTCTCACCCATGCCGGGAAGGGAACTTGGCAGAGGTGGCAGCTCTAACGTCACAGCCAGTGGACACAAATAAGCTACCCAGGCTGGATTAAGCCTTTTTCCTCTCCCCATTTTCCAATTTTCCTCCTTGCTGGCAGCAGAGATGGAGCAGGTTTTGCCTGAGGGATCATTTTTCTCTACAGTGACCCATAAGGACAGCGAGGCAGGTCCTACAGGTGGCATTGCCACTGCTCACTGAAGGTGACAACAGCCACCACCACCTTTACTGCCTACAAACACCTGGACCACAAAGTCAGGGGGTTACAGAACCCCAGAACTCCTGGTGCAATGCTCAGGAAGGTGCCAGGCCCATATCCACCACCAAATCCACCACCTCCACCTGCCCAGCCCTACTGACAGCACAAGCTGCTGCTAATCCTGTTCAATCACAAACATAAAAAAAAAACCAACCTAAAAACCTGTTGTGCAATCATTGTTTATTCTGGAGTATTTGCACACACAGTGCCAAGGAAATCAGGTGGTTTCAAGGAAATACCTGGCACAGATTTGCCAGATTTTTGGGTCTATTGGAAACCACCCCAGCCCTGCAGGACCCTCAGACCTGCTCTGATGACAAATCTGCTGCTGCTCTGCTCTAGACACTTATCTTTTGAAACACACACACCTTTTAATGGCTAAAATGCAGCAGGAAAAGGCTAGAGTTAGGCTTTAATTAAAGCACTGGCAGCAAAGATAGCTGAAGCTTCATATCAACCAACACAAGGACCCACTGGATGGGAATAAGGAACCCTCAATCACTGAGCTGAGCTGCACATCTGATTTTTAGCAGTGCTAAAAAAATAAAATAAAATAAATCACAACCACCAACACATTAACAACAAACATTCATGAATCCTGGCAGGTAAAAATATATATTTTATCTCCTTACAATCATTAACTACTCCGTGACACAAAACATAACAAACTCCTTAGCAAGGGATTTCTCACAGCGTGTTGTGCGTAAACATCCTACAGTACATGTCTACTCCTTTTATTTTTTATTTTTTTTTGTTTTCCCCCCACAGAGCAGGAGGTTTTTTTGGTCAGAGCAGCCTGACAGGAGTGAGTTTGTGCGTTCAGAGCATTCTGGAGTGTGACAGAGTATCACCATGGATAGGCTCTAAATCTTTTCCTTCAATACTTTCTCTCTCTTTTTTTTTTTTTTCTAGCTTATTTCTAAGCACCAGAACATTGAAAACCCAAAACCAGATGGTTGCAGCAAACCTGTGCCCCGAGGGGAGAAGCCTGAGGAACAAAACTAACACGATTTCTCACCACTAAATTTCATCCCTCTGTGGCACAATGGCTTTAGATCCACATATGTTTCTTCTCCTCAGAAACCCCAAGGGGGTCAGGATTAGTGCCTTGGTCCTCTCTATCTCTGGCTATCAAATAAAAGCTCTGGGAGTGTTTAAAACAACCAAGTTGGAGCTCAAAATGCCCATGTAGGTGTCTCAGGCTTTGAGGCTGCTGAGCTCCTCCACAGCCAGGGCACAGTTTTCCTGCTGTGGGTATATCCAACATTTATTTACCATCTTTAAAATAAACAACTTCTGGGCCCTAAAACTGCTCAGATAAAATCCTGGAGTCAACTGGACTCAGCAGGTCCAGAACAGCCTCTGCTCTGTACCCAAATGCTCCTTTCTTCAGCCAAGCTGAGGGTTTTGCCCTTATTGCAAGAAGAGTAGGAGTGGGATTAAAATGGAGTTTGGCAAAATGCAAGTGGGAGAAAATTAAAAACCTGGGGATTTGGTGAAGATTTCAGTAAAACACAGCCACACACATCTGTGCTCTAAGCACTAAACCAGCTTCAGCTATGAGGCAGCATTGGACATAGGTAACATTCACAGCTGATCCAGAGGCAAGCTCAAAACTGGTTGTGGGCCTAAAATTTGGTATATTAAAAAGACAACTGGTAAAAAATCATGTGCTTTCTGCAAACCCTGCCTGGGGCCCTGCTAGTCCCAGCCACCAAGCAGAGCTGTGCTCCTGTTTTCTGGGGTAATGGCTAAAACAAGCCATAAAAGGCAGGAAAAATGAGTGAGAGGAAGAGGTTTAGGTTGGGATGTAAAGGTAAAGTAGGAGTTGAGGTGAGATTTAAAAGCATTGGTAGCTGTGCTGCTTCCAGAGAGGGGCAGGAGGTTTTATTCCCATCTGTCCCTCACGTGGGATGCCTGACCTGACAAGTGCCATATGATACATCCAGAGGAAAAACTTTCCTAGAGGAAAAGAACAGGCTCAGATCAGGAGACTCATACCAGCAGTTGTAGAAGCAAAGTCAAACACTACCTGGAGCTTTTTGGATGGTTAAATAACACAATAACTGCTTCTGAACCTGGAAATAATAACCTGGAAATGGTAATGGATAAATAAAAACTCAGGGATTTGGTCTGGCAATGCCTCTTCCAAAGGAAAAGTTGCCACAGTGAGTATGAACATGACTATTCTGTCCTCACACTGTGGTTAGTTTTGGCACCTAACCAGGAGGAAAGATGTGGGACACTGTTCTAACACCCCAAAAAGCTCAGGGATATGTTGGCTCACACACATTAAAAGCAGATTTAAAAGTCTCCATAACAAATTTTCTCCAATCTCATGGATAAACATTCCATCATTTGGAAAGAAAAGACACAGAGAGACTCTAAAAACACAGTTCAAGGCAAGTACTGGCCCAAGTGGCTCACTGTGCTCCAGGGATGCTCCAGTCCCAGCCACAGGGATCCTCCTGGCCATGGAATTCCCAGCTGAATCCGAGGTGAAAGCTCCAACCTCTACACTGCTAAACCAGCCATGCTCTGCAAAGAAAACATACACAGAGGTTACCCCAAGGCTAAGTCAGGAGATGGGAAAGGAGGTGATGACTCTGAGGCTGGACAGACACATTGACAGGAGGATCCAAGCAGCTCCCTGGAATTGCTCTACCTGACAGGAACCACCTGAGGATTTCCTTATTTAGCTCCACACAATGAGCTGTTTTCACACTTTGCATCATACTTTAACCTCTTGCCAAGTACTCCCTGAAGGGTTTCCCCATCACAGCCTGAGACCACACACAAGCTCAGCATCCCTTGGGAGGAACAGGCTGCTTACTCAGGATTACTCACTTTATTTACCTTCTCCAGAAGAAAACACACTTCCAGGACAACCTAAGAACCATTACAATCATCATTTTGCATATTTACCACAATAAATACTGAAGAGTTTTGATAAAACTCCATCTACTGCCTCCCTGAGTGTCCAATGGACAACAGGAACAGAGAGTTACAGGTAAATTCTAGGTTTACAAATCACACAAATTAAACTCCAGGATTTCCCACAGCTGCTGTTCATGCACAGAAAATCCTCAGCAGAGCTCCAGGGCCTGCTCTGCTCAGCTGTGGCACTTCAGGACTACACTTCTCCCTAAGTCCATGCTGCTTCAAGTCCCATCCAACCTTCCAGGTATGGAGTGGAGACTTCAAGGACATTAAAGTGAAAAAAACTGCATATCCAAACAGCCAAATTCATTCCAGCAAGAGTTTTTCAGGCCTGGAGGAATGCTGAGACATCCTCACCGGGTAGAGAGGAGCCAAATCCTCTGGCAGTGAGTCCTCACCATGAGGACCACCCTACCACAGTGAAACAGGAGAGAGTTCCCCTCCAAACTGGAACCCTTTCTTGGCCCCAAACATCTGGAAACTGAACCAGCTTTACCTTCTTTGCCCTAAACCCAGCTCTGCAAGAGGATTACCCAAAGCTTTGTGCCTGCTCAGCAGCAGCAGCAGCATCACTCCTATCCAGGCCCCAATCCAATGACTCCTGCAAAATCCCTACAATCAGTAACATCATCACACCTTGGTCCAGGTGAATGGAAGACACACCTGAGACCTGGAATAAAACACACTTTTGCAGCAGCACAAGCACCAGTAAGCCCAGTTGGAACCCCTTGGATCAGTGATCTCAGCCTGGTGACATAGTCCTCCCCCTCTCAGGTTCTCCTTACTGACAGGTTTTATACAGCAGATTCCTTCTGCTCCTTAGTCTTTGCCCAAAGTGGTTTCCATGCAACATTAATCAAGAGAAGTCCTACTTACTAACCCAAAAGAGAGCACACACAAGCTGCTTTCAGTGGTACTCAGAGGCATTTCCCACGTGAGGCTGCAAAGGAAAGAGAGAAGCACAGGAGAGCTCGTAGTGCATTCGAAAGGAGATCTAAAAATCACAGTAGAAGCAGCAAAGCAAAAAGAGACAAGAAGTGAAGCAACACCAAAAAATGGGATGTTAGCCCAGGGCAGGAGCTGGCACAAGGCATGGACTGCAGCACCTGGACACCTCCTCAGCCCTTGCTTATCCCAAGGGCTCCATTCAGGCAAGAAATCCCAGGACAGCACAGTCCCTGCCACCCTCCCAGCCCCAGAACCCAGTGCTGACTAAGTGCTCCTTCATCCCAGCACCATCAGTGCTTCCACATCAGGATTATGAGGAGCAGTCAGGGTAGGGATCCCCATCCTGGGACCCCCAACTTCAGACCTTGGGTAGATTGGGTCCTCTCCAGCCAAGGTTCCCCATCCTGAACTGCTGTGGGACAAATCCACCCTAAGACAAAGCTCTGCCTGGCCCAGATCCCAGCAGAGCCCTGGGATTTTGGGGATGCCCAAGCCAAACCTCACCAAGTATGAAAACACTGTGTTGTACCACTCCTTAGTTCACATTCTGGTCTCTTACTCTGCTAGCAGGGAGGAGGAAAAGCAGCTGGACCCACTGAACAGCTTGAAAAACTATAACCTCTAAAGGAACTGTAACCTCTAAACTACCCAAGAGCATTTTATAGTCTCAAACTGCTTTAATTTGGGCACCCAAAGAACCCAAACTTTGCTCCACAAGCTGCTGACATTGAGATCTGCAGGGAAATGGGCATCAATAAGATCACAGAGGCAAAGATTTCCTACCAAGTTGCTCTGGGGCTGCAGCAACCCTTGCCTACAGTAAAAAAATTGGGACAGAGAAAGGGTTTGTAGCTCTTTCCAATCAGATTTTAGCCTGCAAGCAAAATATTACTCAGAATTAACCACCTGATGGAAACTTGCCTGCATGGAGCTTGACTATGAAAGCCTCTGGCACCGGAATTCTACTTTAAAGGGGGAACTTTCATATTTGGGGTTTTTTTTTAAATTAAAGGGAGTCCAATCCAGGATGTTTTCCATGCAGAAACCTTGGGAAGGGTCTGGATTTCATGGAGCACCACAGACAGCCACAGGTGATGGTGGGGATGGGGAGCATGGGGAAGGTACCACCTGGACACTGACTTCCAGCTGTGGCTGGTCAGCTCCATCTCGAGTTTCCAGGGATGGCAAAGGCCCCACCAGGTCGAGGGGTTTGCTGCCAACGCTGTGATGCCTCGGGCGCTTTACTGTGTCCGCGCTGGCCCGAGGAGTAAAGCTGTTCCTCCTCATCCTTACAGGGCTCTGGCTGCTGGGAAGCTTGTTCTGATCCCAGAGGGAGGGAATCACAAGGAATGAAAAGGGGAACCACAGTTTAAAACCACAGCACACACCTCCCAGCATCCCCCACCCAAATCTCCCAGCACTGGGATCATGGCTTGGTGACCTCACATCAGGCTCTGCCTCCCCCAGCATGGGAAACATCCCAATCCAGCTTGGAGTCCACTGCAAAGTGCTTTTTTAGCAGTTTTACTTCTCCCTTTGGGATTTTTGTTTTGTTTAGGTGGTTCAGTTTGGGGGTTTTGTGGTTTGGTCTTTATTCTTCTCTCGCCACGATCAATTTAAGGGGGAAAAAAATGAACAAGCAAATAGAAAACTTTCCTTTCTTTGTGTTTCTTCTCCCCCAAAGCAGCTGTGTCACCCAAGTAAAGCAAAGAAAAGAAACAGCCTCCAACTCCTCCAAGTGGAGAGCAATGATTTCATCACAGGGATCACACACAAAGTGAGAAATCCCAGAGTGGTTTGGGTTGGAAGGACCTTTAAATATCACCAAGTCCAACCTCCTGCCATGAACAGGGACAATGCCTGACTGGAAACCACCAGCATGGGACCAGCCACAAAAAAATCATGAATATCTTCAGTTTAGCATTTGCACTCAGCTGCTTTGAGCCCCACAAACCCTCCAGCCACAGCTGCAGGTTCCCAATTTCTCCAGTCCCTCAGCATCAGGGACAAAAAAAATAGCCACATCCCAGGCAATCAGCCCAACAGCTCTTTATAAAATACAACAAGAGGCAGCTAAAAGCTTAAATGTACCAAAAGCACTTCAAATGGGATGCATTTAGATTTCCTGTGAGCCAGCAGAGCTGGTTTGTGCTCTTTAATTGGAGGAGCTAATTAGAGGCAATTGCTGAGGAAATTCCTGGACAGACCAGTTTGCAAAAGAAGGTTTGCAAAAGCAAGGACCTGAAATAGCAGCAGCTTCCCCAGATTTAGCACGTGGTTCTGTGCTTTGCTGAACAAGGTGGATGATCAAACAGTTCTTTAAGTGATGGCAGAGAGAGGATTTCATAAGGACAGGTAGTCAAAACCTGAAGAAGCTGCAAGATGTGCAGGGCAAGGGAGGTAAAATGGGACTCATCTCCTCCTGCTCTGAAGTTTAGGAACCCCAAAGCCTTGCACTGCAGCAAATACTTCTCTCTGCATATTTATTGTATGTTTTACCAATCAAAAACCTCCATCAAAGGCTGCAAACACTGCCCAGAGCTCCCCAAAACCCTCCCCAGAGTCCATCACCTCTCCACAACTTCAAGAGAACTCATCAAGACAAGGAGAAAAATACACTTGAAACCTTTTGGCAAGTTATTGAAACCCTCACAGTTCACACAAACAAGCAGCAACAACAAATACTTCATTGCAAACCGAGAGAACAAGCCTTGAAATTTAAACTCTATGTCCTAAATTTGCCAATTTTGCTTCCTACAACAGCTCTAACAAACATCCCACCCCTGACCTAGGAAGCATAACAATTCAGGGTATGATTAACTCTGGTTTGGGGATTATTTCTGCAGCAAATCTTTCTGCTTACTGAAAATCCATCAGCCATTTCTAGCAGGTGTTCAGAGGTGTTTAGGGTTTGTGATTTGGTTTGGAGAAAGGTAAGAGCCAAAGTTGTGCTCAGCAAGACTTACTGAGTTGAGGGAGGGTTTGTCACGGTGAGTGTTCACTGCCTCCACGTTCAGGGTAATTGTTTCCACTTTACAACCTTTGCCAAAAAGAAAGGGAAGTTGTGTGTAAGTCATTTGGCAAATCAAGTTGTTTTTTAAAAAAATAAATATTGAAAGTAGCACGGAAAGTGAACGGGAATCAATTTATTAGTGTAGTTTTTCAATCTAAACCAGCTCATAAATACAGAGAATTTGACACTATTTTCTGGCTTTGAGCTTCCCTGGGAGAGCACAGCTCTGGGTTATTGAGGCATAGTAGTAACTCAGCTAAAAATGGCTTTTCTCAGGCTTTTTTAGCTCACTGTACCCCGAGTTGAGAGGCATAAACAGCTTCTCTCAGCCACAGGTGAAACCCACAACTACAACTTGTTGTAAAGAGAACCCCCTGCCCCCCACAACTCCCCTCTCACTCTTCCCCCAACCAGAACCCTTTACAGAAGTTAACCTTTCATGCATTAAACCAGGTCATGACCTGTTCACGTATTACCAGAAGCTTTTACAGCCTGGCCAGGTGCTGCCACCCACAGACCCAACCCTGCCCATCAGTTCCATGGACACCAACCAGGAAAATAATGAAAAGAAGACACTATTTACCATAGGCAACAGGTGTGAGCTTGAGGATGGTGTGGAGGGGACAGCGCAGGTAGGGCAGCTCATCTAGGAGAGAGGAAGGTCTCAGGGGCAACCTGTGCCCAGGTGGGTGATGCCACAGCCTCCCCAGCCCCCTCCCCAGCCCTGCAGAGCACTGGGATGAGACAGGCCCTGGTCTGCTTGAGGATGTTCCTGCTCATCACAGAGGGGTTGGACTACACCCTTTGAAAGGTCCTCTCAACCCAAACTATTCTCTGATCCCATAAAAACTGTGCTGGAAACCATCTAGGAACTGGAGCCTGTGGATGGTACCAGACACTCAGTCATCTACAGCAGTGAGATACAGAGGAATAAATAAAGTAGTTGGGAATAACACTGTGGCCCAACGTGGCTGATTACAGCCTGCCCTGGGGTCCAGCTGGCTCAAGACCCCCCAGAACTTGGTAGTGCTGGGTTAAGGGTTGGACTTAACCATCTAAAAGGTCTTTTCCAAGCTAAACAATTCCATGATGCCATTTCCAACACTCAGGCTCAGCCAGAAAAACAGAAACCTCTCCAGCAGCACATGGGTGGGAAATCACTACAGCAAAACCTGCCACAGATCCACAGGAGTTTTATTTCAAGCAAGGGATCAGAGGTGGAACGCTCCTGCCAACCTTTTCAGGCTACTGAGGCATCAAAAAGCTCTTTGAGGCATCAGAAAACCTTTTCTTTACTGTAAATTACACATTCTCTAAGTGTTGCTGAAGTTCCAGAAACAAGAGCTGAGCAGCAAACCAACAGCACATTTGCATTTCTCCCCCAAGGAGCTCCTTGCACTGCTGCAATGCAATGGTTAAAGTGTTTCTGAAATGTTTGCTTTGCTTTTTTTTTTTTTTAAAGCAGCTCTTTCCCCTGTGAAAAATCCAACCAGCAATTACAAACCACCCTCCCAAAACCTCTGTAAAGGAAGCAGTGAGAGAAAGCAGCCCCTAGCATCATCCAGTTATTTTTGTACCTGCACTCTTGTCAAGAAAATAAGCCAACAGGCACCTCATAACAGCCTGGTGGGAGATGACCAGGACGTTGCCTTGTCTTTCCAGCTCCATAATTACTGGCTCCAGGCGTTGGACCAAGTCCTGGTAAGACTGGAAAACAAAAATGGGAATTTTTCAAGGAGTTTTGTAAACAGAGCTTAGGGCAGAAGTAGCAATTAACAGTGTCACACTCCAGAAGATTATCAGTTCAAGTATGGAAAGGCAGAAGTTGTGGATGAGGTGGCAAAATACAGTTTATTTAAAAAAAAGAAACAAACAAACAGCAGGAGGTGAAATTTAGTGTCTGAACCCTCAGACTAAGGGAGGATTCAGATTACTGGTAACTCAGCAAGTGCAGTAAGGAAAAAAAGCAAATAAAACTGAATGATTCATTCAAACAGGTTGTGAAGTAACCCAGAAATGACTCCATACAACACCCACAATGGTTTTCTTTCCCAGCTGGTTTTGCAGTGACAAATCTGGCCTCAGCCACGTGTGGGATGCACAACCCCCTCAGGGGCTGAGACAGCATCCAGGGACTGGCCAAGTGGCCAAATCCACTGACTGGAAGCATCACCTGCACACCACAATGAAAGAAATCCATAAACTTTCCTTCCAAAAGAGACCTGGGGATCCTCATGTTTTCAGTTTCTCACGCAAATATTGGCAGAAGTTGGGAATTCAGACTCAATTCTACTGTGTATTATTGTTAGTTCTTAAAGGTTTTCACCTCTCCTCCAGGATAACGATACAGATACTTCTCTTGATCCCTCATTGCAAACTCATCTGGATACTTGGCTTCAATTTCTGCATAGGTCATTTCTTCACAGACCCCCTGAGGGAAGAAAAACTTGTTAGCACAAGCTTCATTTCAACAGAGCTCCAACAACACAAGAGCAAAGAAAGGATCTCTTTATGTGATGGAAATTTTTGGTGTCTCATCCGACACAGCTCTGCACTCAGTGTTTGTGCACCAGGGTGGTTTGAAGAGGATGGACTTTGGTTTTATCTCAGAACTCCTGTCTGCCAGGGATGGAAAATGAGCCTTCACTTCCACAATAACAACCCTGCAATTTCCTGAAAGACTTCGAGTGGGAACAGCAACCTTTGTCCACCCCCAGGAGGGTGTGACAGATTTTCTTCCTCCACACCAGCTGCAATGTCCCCAGCAAGGTCTGGCAGCTCCAAACACTGTCAGCCCTGTACCAAACCACCCTAAACCTCATGGTGGGGACCATGGTATATGGACATGGTTATAAATGAACAGAGAACAGTCGATTTTAACCATGATTAATTTGGTTTTCAGCATTATATTCCACCTAGGAAAACTAAAGGCATCTCCACTATGAGGACAGGCTGAGGGAGTTGGGGCTGTGCAGCCCAGAGAACAGAAGGTTGTGTGGAGACCTCAGAGCAACTTTTCACTCTCTGAAGGGCCTACAAGGAGCTGGAGGGGGACTCTGTGTTAGGAACTGCAGGGACAGGACAAGGGGGAATGGGTTCAGACTGAAGGAGGGAAAGTCTAGGTTGGATGTGAAAAAAAAAATTTCCTGTGAGGGTGGTGAGACACTGGCACAGGTTGCCCAGGGAGGCTGTGGCTGCACCAACCCTAGTGGTGTTCAAGGCCAGGCTGGATGAGCCTTGAGCAACCTGATCTAGTGAGGAGGTGCCCAGGGCAGGGGTTGGGACTGGATGATCTGTAAGGTCCATCCCAACCCTTCAATTCTATGACTTAACTCACAGCATCAATCTCATTGAGAATCTTCCACTGCTCATACAGGACCCCCAAGGACTCAGCTGTCTGGATTGTCCTCTTCAGCTGGCTTGTCCACACCTTCAGATCCACAATTTCCTGCTCCTCAATGAACTTCTTCAATGCTTGAGAAAACTGGGGAAGAAAAACCATGGGGAGGTCAAGAGGGAGCAAGGGAAGCTGCAGATATCACAAGCATCATTTCAAGGGCTGTGGTGGTGGTGATAAATCCAGCTGGGACACAGAGCCCTGCTCACACCACACAGACACAGCAGCCAGTGCTGCCAGGCACATACCTGTTTCCCACGTGGTGACAGACCAGAATCCCCACCAATCTTGCCAACAAGGTTATATTCACTCTCACCGTGTCGGCAAAGGTAGATGGTGCGTGGCTGGACATGAATGTTCATTAGGTAATAGACGATTTTACTCTGGATGTAATCCTGGACTCTGTTTACTAGGAATCGTTGGCCCACATTGATCACTTTAATGAAGGAAAGATCTCTGGAGTCAACATAAAATAAGAACACCCACACGACTGGTTTTAAAAACAAAGCACGTGCACCTGTGGGTGTAAACCCAGTACTCATCCTCTAGCCAAGGCAGCAGCACTGCCCATGGGTCACTCCAGCACAACAGGAGAGACACTGAACTGCTGTGCTTAAAAATCCTTCCCTGGGAAGCTGCTGAGCAAAGGTTGCCCAGAGAAGCTGTGGCTGTCCCATCCCTGTGTGTTCCAGTGCTCAAGACCAGGTTGGATGGAGCTTGGAGCAACCTGGGCTAGAGGAAGGTGTCCCAGCCCATGGCCTGGGTGGAACAAGATGAGCTTTAAGGTCCCTTCCAACCCATTCTAGGAGTCTGATCTCACTAGGAAAAAAGTCTTTCAAATCATTTGGGACCTGTGATATCACCTTCACACAACCACACCTTGGGAGAGGAAAGGCTCCAGCAGATAGAGCCTCCTGAGCCACAGGCAGCAAAGCAGCTCATGTGCCCAAGGCCAACATGCCCCCCCAGGGATTCGCTTACTTGTCATAAGCATCAGGATCCAGAGGCTGGTAGGTGACCTTGTAGCACTCTATCCTCTTCAGGAAATCATCCATGACATTCTCCCGGTGTCTCTCTGGGTAGTCAGGGCTGGAAACTTTCACCTCCTGGGCAACAGACAGTGCTTTGTGAGGGTTAAGCAAACTCAAGAGGGAACAAAAGCAGCGCTGAATAAGGTTATTCTTCCCTTCTGAAACAAATCCACATTGTTTAACGCTGCCTTAAGGAAAAACCTGCTCCTGGAGAGGAAACAAAGGGTGAGTCTGAGGGATCTGAAGTGCTTGGCCCTGACAGACAGAGCTGGCTCACTGTGAGCTCTGCCCTCCCTGGCCAACACACCAAGGTCAAACATTCCTCAGCTTCACTGGATTTCCACATTCTCACATAACACCATCCTTAGCTTTTTATAAACCTGCAAGCCCCAGCTGCTTATTCCCAAAGGGAAATATAAGAGCAAGGCATCTGCAGACATTCCTGTAAGCCACCAGTGACCTTGCACCAAGCACCAGAGCTCCCATGGAAGCTGTGCCTGGAAAACACAGCACATACCAGAATATTGGCAGCAATGACTTCTGGATCATCACAGACAGACTCCACAAAAAACACCTAGGAAGAAGGCAAGGAAGCACATTTCAGAGAGTCAAGAGCTCTGCCCTGAAGCAAAACACAAGAGCTCCTGCCCTGGGGAGCCACAGTGTCCCTCAAAGCAGCAACTATAAATTAATATTGCACTACCTTGAAAGCATTTTCTTTAGCAAAATTTAAGATGAGGTCCCGTCGCTCCCGAGTTGTGTTGGTGGCATCAAACACCTACCAGAAAAGGAGTAAGTAGCAATGAGCAAGTTCATCTAAGGCTTTTAAACCAGCCCCAAATCAGGTCCCCAAACATCCTGGTCAGCTTTGAACGACCCCAGTGTGAAACTTTTGAGAGCAGAGAAATCTTACAGCTATTTGCCCACACTCCTCCAGGAGATAAGACTTCACATCTTCCAGAGCCACCAAGGCACATCGTCTGCAGGACAGAAACAGGCATTGTTGGAGCTGATGGAGAGCATTCCCACAGCAAAGCTGCTCAACCACCTCTCTCACCCCTGCACCTCTCCAAGAGCCTCAGAGATCACAAGACACCTGTATGTATAACCTGCTCCATCACCCAACTCTCCCAGCCCCTGAGCTCTGTGCCAGCCTGAAGTCAGGGACGGAACTCCCACACACATCCCCTCCTGGCAGCATCTCTGCACAGGCTGTGCTACTCCCTCCTGCTTTCACAGGCACTCAGTGTTATTCTGTGCCCCTCAAACACACAGCAGTGTTATTCTGTGCTCCTCAAACACACAGCCTGCCAAGACCTGAGAGTCATCACACAACTTACTTGCGGATCTCCATGGCCTCTTTGTTGTCGTGCCTGAAGAAGTCGTAGGACTTGTAAGACTTCACCGCCTCGCGCCGGTAAACTCCTAGATTAAACACTTCACACACAAGAGAGGAGGGAATGAGGCTGCTGGCATTTCACTGACACATATCTCAGGGCAGAGACATCCCCACACACACCTTTGGTGGGCACCCCAATCCAGTTGAGGTAGCGGGTGAGCTTCTTGGACATGTAGGTCTTGCCACGCGCAGGGAGGCCAATCATCACGATCAGCGTGGGGGAGTTGGTCATGTAGGAAGCCCATGCTGCAAAAAACAGAATCACAGAATCATTTAAGTTGTTGGAAAAGACCTCCAGGATCATCAAGTTCAACCTGTGATCTCCTTATCAACTAAACCAGTGCATTAAGTGCCACGTCCAGCCATTCCCTGAACACCTCCAAGGATGGTGACTCCACCACCTCCTTGGGCAGTCCCTTCCAATGCCTGACAAGCCTTTCCATGAGGAAACTCCTCCTGATGTCCAACCTGAACCTCCTCTGGTGCAGCTTGAAGCCATTTCCTCAAAACCTCAGAACCCCCAAACACCACAGCTTGAGGCTATGTCCTCAACACAGCAGCACTGAAGAGCATCTGAGAGCAGCAAACAAGCCCCAACCCAAAGCCATCCCATCTCCTGATGGAAAAACCACCTCTGTGCATCTCTTAACCAGCTCATGTGTCTCATAATGAGCTCCTGTTATGTCCTCGCAGCTAATTAAGCACTGTGACCACTCTGTGGTCTCCCAGTTATTTGCTAACAAGGCAAAGGAGGAACACCAGTGCCTAATGGGGCTAACAGAGCTTTTAGCGTTAAAAGTATTTACCAGTTGGGCAGCAGCAGCTGCCAAGGGCAAAACAAAGATATTTTTAACAAAACGGTCACGTTCTCTCAGCAAACAGCCAGAGCAAGCTCGGAAAAAGCCAGGAGAGAGGAGACTGGGGGGGAGGAAACAGGGGATGGGGATGGATACAGCATCCAGCAGGGGGAAAAGCAGGAGGATAGGGGAGAGCAGGGCAGGGGGTGTGTGCAGGGGGAGAACCAGGGCAGAAACACGGACACGTCCCGAGCTCGGACACACGTTTTAAGGCAGACACACGGGGCACCATGCCCTCGCTACAGGTCGAGTTTCTTTAAAGCTACGGAACGTGCATCCCCCCTCAACCTGCATCCCACCCATCCCGCACCCCGCGGGTACTCATAGCATTGCTTCCTGCCCTAATCCTGCATCCCGCTCCATCCC
>NW_008656481.1:110826-114493 GCF_000695815.1 Acanthisitta chloris | reverse complement strand
ACTCCTGCTTCCCAAAACCCATCTGAAAGTGAACTTATTAATATTAAGAAATAGAAATGTTCTCTGTGAATTACAGCTAAGTGAACTGCAAAGAAAAATAGAGGGATAACCAGATTTTTTTGCACACTAAACATTTTCAGGTACCAAAATGACAACCTTCTCACAATGATTGAGGATGAACTGTAAGTGCTATTTTTGAACAGCTTTGGATTTTCTAAGTAAACTGTTCTCCCAGTCCTGCTTGCAGTGTAATTACTGTCTATCCAGCAATAACAGAAATGAGAATGTCTTAGGCAATGCCTTTTTCCTCCAGAGACAATGTGAAATGGTATTCAGAAAGGTACCGAACTGTAATGTACTTACAGGAAAAAACCCACATAGTAATAAGCTGTGGAGGTTAGAGGGAAAAAAATCCCACCCAAACCCTTGATTAGAATTTATACAAAACTACCTGGAACGTATCAGACCTATAAATAAACCTAGAGGAAAAGTTTAAACCGTTGTAAGCAAATAAAAAAGCCAGTAGATGGCACGAGAGACCTTGAGATTCGACATAAGGCTTAGATAGCCACTAATAGCTACTCTCTTCTGCAACCTTTTTTGCCGTCTCTGGTTTTAGCCCTAACTACTGTATTTGCTAGATCCCTGAGGTTTCTTATTCATCAGCTGCACTTAGATCCACACAGTACATTTATTTTTAGGGACAACTAAAGTTCATTTAATAACTCATTCAAACATGCTGAGTAAAAGCCTAGCTCTGTTGAGTTTAACCATTGGCTTCAGTGGGGTTAGAATTGTACACGTTATTTTTTTTAATGCTCATGCTGTGGAGCAGACATTTCATTTCCAGGAGGGGTCTGATATTAGTGGTTTTGTCCTTTCCTATCATAGTGCAGCTCCTTTCTCTGGAGCAGAATGATCATGCTTACCTGAGAGTCACAGTGTCCTTTAAAATTAGTGAATCAAAAGAGCCAGGTCTGATGGACAAAAGGTTTGTTGTCTTTGTCTAGGACACAAAAGACCGTGTCTCCAATAGCCTTTTGCCTATCCCTCTGTAATAGCAGCATCCAATTCTGGGCTTTTACGGATAATCCACTAAGGTTTAACCAAAGCTGACCATGAACAAATTAAGTATATTGTTTTGATTTTTTCCAAATGTATAGTTATTTTACAGTTGGATGAATCTGAAAATGAAAACCTTCAACTTAGCAATAAAATATACTCGTGTGGTTAGGAGATCTAGTGGAAAAATTTACTTTTCATCTCTAGAATCACTGAAGAACTTGCAAAAGACATATGGGACTATAAATTCATAAGCATTTCTGACTCCATCAAGTAGGTAAGTAGTCATATCTTTCTGATGCAGAAAATGAGACACAGAAATCCCTAGCCACATGCAAAACCACATTACAGAGCTGCAAGGGCAGGATTAGGACTCAAGCCTGGCTTATGCTTAGGTCTGCAATTTTTTCTGACACTCATTTTTTCAAACAATACTAGAGTACCATAATTGCAAGATTATATTACTTGGTTACTGCAATAAAGACCAGAATTCATTAATTCATATCACTGAGAAACACTAGGAATGACAAGCAGAATGCATAAAAGTGCAGCCTCTGTAGTACACACCTTAATACTTGGTTGGGTATACAACTTTGCTTTGCTTTATAAGATAGGGCAGGCATGATTTCCAAATGAAGTTTAAGTCTGGACTGTAGATATCCTCCCAGATGGGTTGGAAATGTCTATGTGGTGCATTAGAAACTCCAGAAGGGCATTTTCACACTTGTACTGTTAATGCTCTTAATTCCTTTGGCAAAACGAGCTGGTTCTAAGTATGCTGCTTTGCTGTGTCCACTGCCAACCTCAGTCTTTACTAACGTTTATTATTCTGTGATTTTACAGTTGCGACGTCAGTGAAGTCTTTGTCAGTCAAAGGCATTCAGCTATCTCAGCAAGAGGGCACTAACAACCAGGAGCTGGACAGAAATGAGAGCTGCCCCTTTGAAATGGAAATGGTGAGAGCTGTGTATCACCTGTGCCCTGCTCAGACAGGTGTACTTGGGTGTACTTGGGTTTTGCTAGCAACTGCTTTCCCCTCTGGCTGAGCCTGCACCCCAGCCCAGGCTGCATTACCGGTGGGGTGATGGTGAGTGAATTCCCTGCCTGTGTGCTGACATTGTGGGGCATTTTCACCTTTCTTTCCTTCTGTCTGGGACAGGGCATGAACTAGAAATTTCTTTAGGACTTTTGGGCTCAACTGCAGCATCGTGCTTTTGGGAACTATATTGCCCAAGAACACCGCAGCAAGTGGAAAGTGCTAATAAAGGAGCTCCTGCTGAGTGGAACACATATGGGTGTGGTTTTGGCATGGGGAGGATGCCTTGTTCCAGGCACGATGATTCAGCAGAAAGAAACGTGTAGCGGTTCTGGTGGCTCCCTTGTGTTGGTGTGTCAGAGGTACCTCCTTGTTGGTGGCCTGACCTGGCATGCTTATTGGTTTTATTAATGCTGTACAGTAGGTATTATTATTATAAACTGTCCTTGTAGAATAAACCAATTTAGAACTGCTGAGCAGTTTCTGCCATCAAGTTTTTTCCAAAGACTTTTACAGTCTGTAAATTGTTTCTGGGAGAAGGTGTTTGCCTTTATGAGCTGCTTGTTTTTTTCGCACTGTACATCCGAGTTTGGTCACTGTTCATTAGTGTCATGCTTCTGCGTAGATGACTGTGTTTTACTGTGAGCAGAATTACTTCTCTTACTAATGGCTCTTTGCTGAACCAATCCTGTTGTAGTAGTTGAGCATGAAGTTCACTTTACTTCTCTCCCTACATCTCTTCACTACCTTTGTCTCATCTGAAGTGGTTGACTGGCAAAAGTTTCTCTTTTGTAAACAAGCAGATTAAAGAGGAAGGTGTTGGATTAAAGATGACAGTCTGATCCTAGGAAAGTCAATGTCAAATCTCCCATAAGCCAGGAAGAAAAGAGCTCTCCAGGTGTAATATTAGGGTGATTTTAAAGGAAAGTGGAATGCAATACCCTTCATCTCCCCTCTTGTTTGAGGCTTCCCATTTTGCAGTGTAGCACTTCTGATGAGTTAGTAAAACACAGCTTTTGTACAGGGGATTTGTGAATGCATTATTACAAATAAAGATACAGGGCAAGAATTCATGTTACTGGCCTTAGTTTGAAGATATATGCATGAAAATAAGCTGTTGTTCAGAGCATTGGCTATCTGCATGTAAATCCAGTATGCAAGAAGGTTCTTAAATACAAGATAGAGAATAAATTAAGGCTAGTGAAAGGAAAGAGTCAGGTAACCACCTTTTGCCCTTTGTAGATTATCCTCAGGAGAGACACTTAGGGGCAGAGGCAAATGTGCTTGCCATGGGGTATGCATGAGGTTTTTAACAAAGTTGTAATGGCTTACTTTCTTCTGGAAGTGATGAAGCACTGCACGTGAAGAAAAACTGGGCCTTTTCTAACCTGAAGTTGGTGTCAAGCTGCAACTTGAGAGTGAGTAAAAGGAGTGCTATACATTACTCATGTTTCTGCTCTTGAAAAGCACCATGAAATGTTATTCTGTAATTGTTCAACTATTTAGTCTTCAATCATCTTACTGATAGATCAGTTTTAGTTAGAAAGAAAAGTATTTTCTTCAATGACA
>NW_008656481.1:97228-110813 GCF_000695815.1 Acanthisitta chloris | reverse complement strand
CCTTGCCCATGCTAAGGTTTTTTTTGGAAGAGCATGCTGGCTGCTATTGCCGGTTATAGACAACATATCATGGGTCACTGCACGGCTGATTTGTGACATAAGGTGAAGAGATATTGTGCTGTTGCTTGGAGTTTGAAGGTGCCACCTGTTCCTGGTCTCCTGTGGTGGGAGGGAATTAGCTTTCTGCACAGTGAAATCTAGTAGATTGATTCTTCACTGGTTAAACACAGTCTAACTGTCCTGCTTGTACTTTATTTTAGCTTTATGATGCTATTGATCTTACATATCTTTCTATATATTACTTTTTGGAGTATTTGCAATGCTACTTGATGTATTATTGTTCCCTGAAGTTTTTGAAGGCATCATTTTCATTGATATACAATAGGAGATGGTAAAGCAAAAAAAAAAAAAGTTCCTATTCACACTTTTAGCTCATGAAGCAACAGCACATCCATTGAAATTTAAATGAAAATGGGACTGTGTCACACACTATAGCTCTCTGGAAAGCTACAGTGGGAGTCTAGCAGTCCAATTCATTCCTTTGTAGAATGTACTAAGGCTAATGGTCTTGCTGGGAGTAAAATGTATTTTTTTGCAGATTGGTTCCAAGAACAGACTTTGCTTTTTACCAGAAAACATAAAAGAAAACAAATGCTTACTGTGTCTTTAGTATGCTAAATATGAAATTCTTTGCACAATGGAATGTTAGCAGTAGCCGTAATCATGTTTTCCTTTCATCACCTAGAGAACATAATTTTAAGAGAGGACTGCTGTAATTATATTGCAGATAAAAGGGAGCAGAATTTCTGGATAATATTATAGTTGGCCTGATTGTTTTGTTGATAGGGAAAAATAAAGAGAGAGACCACATGAATACTTATTTAATGAACAACATATTTATTAAGCAGTGCAGACTGTACATAATGCATTTGACTTTGCAATAGACTTATTTTCTTCAAGCACCTTTCTTAATATTTTACTATGGCTGTTATGTTCCCTTATCTGTCCAGCTATTCAATTATTTGTGTAGTATGTCTATAGCACAACACTAAAGCGTTTAGTTTAAATACAGTCACCAGTGCAGGTACAATCAATGTCAGCATCCACAGACTCCACAACATCCTCAGATGCAGATTTCTTATCGCTGCTTCTCTGCCATTCCAGCAGGCTTACAGCAGTTTCTGTCAGAAGAGTGAAACCATTGTTAACTAATATCAAGCAAATTAACACATTTCAAGGAAATACTGTTTTGATGGCTGTCAACTCCCTCATCAAGCAAAGAATGAAATCCTGCCCTCACGACTGACATCTAACTGAGTCATTGACTTGGAGCAGGATTTCCATCCATGATATAATTACTATAACACTTCCCTAAAACCAAAATGAATTACATTTCATGAAGCACAAAGACAACAGGCAGGAGGCTGTAAAAGTGCTGGAGGTAGCTGCTGTCAGTGTAAGACCACCACGTACCAATCCACATCAGCAATCTCTTTTCATGTTAGTGCTGCATATCACTGGATATTTCAGCAGACTATTTTTCGAAGTTCATTCTGAAGGATAAGCCCTTTGGAGAATTTTCAGAGGTTCATAAACTCCTAATTAAAGTTTCCCATATATTGTGAAATCTGGCAGAGCATTGTCAGTTGCAGTATTAACCTTACCACACTGCTTTATCAACAGCAGCTTGAATAAGCCATATCCCTTAATGCTGAAATAATCTAAATGGAATAATGATATTCATCCTCCCAATAAATATTCTTAGTTAGATGAAGGTTTATCATTGCATCTGGAGGAAGAATATTAGGGCATCTATTCAGATTAAGTTTGTATAATGAGAATGGGTAAAGCTTTCATAATTTTACTTCCATTTGTTTTATCCCTTAGTTGGACAGTACGTTTATAACATGCCATCTCTTATCACAGGGAAGTCTGGAGACTGCTGTATGGGTTCAGGTTGTATCAGTCACTTATTTTCTGAAAGGTTAACGCTCTCCTTGGCTAAATTACTGTCCAACCTGAAGCACAGATTTTGCATGATAAACTGGATAATAAATATTTTCCAGAAGGGTGCTGGAGATGCTTTTGAAAAAAATATATATTTTCAGGCTGTGAAGTGAGAAATGCTATAAAATGTCTGAATTTTGTTTTTTATGTACAGTACATCTCTTACTCTTGAGAGAAAAGCTCTTAGTCCACTATATGCAAATACATGTTCCCAGACTGAGAAAGATGAGGATTTCCTTTATACTGCTTCTCCAAGTCATCCAACAAAGAAAGGAAAAGAACAGTTTTTAAGGGCTGGCCTTGTTTTTCTGTTGATCCTTAGCCTGAGGAAAAGCAATCGTCTTGCTAAAGAATAACAAATGGCATCTTTTTCCTTCCTCCTCCCCCTTGTCCTCCTTTTCCCCCTCCACCTCAGGATAAATAAATAAATAAAGCCCTTGATTAGGAGTGCTGCTAGCAGACTTCCCAGTCTCTGCTTCAGTAAATGAACCAGAGAAACCTGCAGTTGCTCTAAAAGCAGCACTAGCTGCGACAACTAACATATCTTTTTTTCTGATTTTCCTCTTTTCTCAAACAGTTTTGTGAGAGAATGAGACAGCTTTATTATAGCCTAATATTCTGAGGCAGTGAGTGGCCTGGGGTTATGACATTTCAGAGATACAGACTTGAGTACACAAAAGAAATCTGTGAAACATGGATATAACAAGATTTTGGAAGGTTTTTTTTTGTTGAGGGTGGGTTTTTCTATTCATGAAAGAAAACATCTATTCTCATCTCAGGGAGCCATCAGAAAACTATTAGCACTCTCTCTGTGCTACTTGTTGAATAGGCTGTTGCAGATAGTTGACTATCTTTATAGAGAGATACTCTGCTTTTATGGGCTGATTCAGCACATTGCAGATATTAATAGCATGAGCAAAGTGCAAAGTTCTACACAGATGTTTAAATTCAGACATAAAATGCTTTGTTCCTCTCCAGTACTAATCAATACAAGGGTCCATTGGCTTCAGTGAAACTACACTGGATTATCCTAGGTAACAATGGATTTGGCCAACAATGGTGAACACAGAGAACAGACCATTTCAGTAGATACTCCCTAATGGCAGGTTTCCCTCCAAGTTAAATATATACTCTGTAATTAATTAAAAGATTTAGGGAGGAATGCACCAATAATATCTGTAGGTTCCAGGCTGGATTATCCTGTCATGCTTATATAACTTCAGTATGAACCTGTGTTAGACAATGCATCACATTCATAAGAAATTGGTATAACTGAAAGGCTCAGTTGGGGTTTATTTTTGTGTGTGTGTTTTTTGTTTTGTTTTGTGGTTCTGTTTGTTCGTTCAGTTTTGGTTTTTTTTTTGTTTAAATCTGTGGTGTGAGTGTGTGGGTATAAAATGCATTCAAAACCAAACCATTTTTTGGAACAATCTAGAGAACCTTTCAGCAATATGTTTTTGCTGATGTATTGCACAGTGGCATAGCATGGCAGTCTAATCACAGCAGTCATGTCACACTACTTGACTGACTTTCAATTGCCTTGCTTGCCCTGGTCCACACAAAATTGCAGACTGTAATGTGCATAGAAGGACTCAGTGTTCCTTATCTCAACTTTATGGAGATTCTGAAGACATGACAAATGCTATTTTGTTAATTGTTGTCCCTTTTACCACCTCAAATGTTTTTTTCAGATGATGCTACCTGCCATCATCTAAACTAGCTTTCAGTTGGCCAGCTCTGTCTGTGGTTATAGCAAATACTAATGGGATTAAAACCAGCAGCTCAGAGGGGAGTCAGAGCAATACAGGTCTGTGTATGGCTGTGCTGTGTTTTGTTCTTTTGAGTGGTCTGACAGCTCCTGCAGTATGTGACACAGAGAGAGAGAAAAATATCATACCTTTTGGGAAGCAGTGGAAGCCAACCTTTACTGAAGATTTTTCGATTGGAGTACAGTCTTTCATACATTTCAGCACTGGGTCAACAGAGTAGCACGTAGATTCCTCACCATCAATAGTAGGATTTCGATTCAGCTTCACATAACTGCGCTGCAGCTTGCACCCTAAGAGGAAAAGGAAAGGTAGTTAAAATTGTAGAAATAAATCCCAGTCGATCCCTGCAATAATAAAGGTCCATATTTTCTCTTCAGCTTTTATTAAAACACAGGTATCTGACAAACCATTTTCACAGTAGTGAGGTTACCGAGATAGGATGATAATAAGTTGAGGAAGGAGTCTGAAAGGGGAGCTATTTTTAAAATCTAATTGCACAATATAACCCAAATGGAATCATGTATACTCAGTTTTTTAGAACTATATAATACACAGAAAATAACCTCTCATGTCTGAAAGCTATTAAGAATAGACACTGCAAGCACAATGGCTACTTCATTGCATTAGGAAAAATGTCAACCATAGTGAATGGATAAAAACCCAGCAGCATTTATATAATAACATCAAGAATAATTTTTGTATTGGATGATTTTTATAATGCTGCAATTATCTCACTAGAAAGGTATAATGTAACTTAACAGGATCCCAGCTATGACTCTGTTTCCTGACACACAGATAAGTATAATTCTGCTGCCACTGAAGTCAAGGAGAAAACAACATTAACTTCAATAAAGTTATCTCAGGTCCAAGGTAAATGGAGACCTACTAAACAAAACTGTATTGATGTTATGGGAGACTATGATTATTTTTCCAGATACATGTGAGATAAAGCTTTTTTACTGTAAGAGTATTTCTAAACATTTTCCTGAGACTGCACCCTCAGAAGGTGCAGAACAAAAATGAAAATTTTTTGCGCTTTGAAAATGTGCATTAAAGTAGAATCTGACACTGCCTTCATAGCCTGCAACTTGTTTGGTTAAATTAAGTCTGCAGACAACAGCTGAAACTGTTTTGATTCAGTGGTGAAAATCACACTTTTTTCCAGAGGGAGCAAGATTAGGCCTAATTTTTCATCTCAAGAAAAAAGCTACTCAGTGTAAGAAATTAGAATCAGTTATTTAACATTGAACTGCACATGAGATGAAGACTTTTGCTGGAATATATATTCTCTATATTCACAAGTAATGTTTTAAACAGTCAATGGTTAATAAAGTTGAAATGGATATGTATTGCTATTGCAATTTCTAAGCAAAAGATATCTGCTGCTTTAAAAAAAGTTTTCTTCTAGCTGTCAGTACAGGGAAAGTGAAACTGTATTCTCCCCAAGCATAAAGTGTTTCCAGATCTACTCACCACCAGAGCAGGTCTCTTCTAGCAATACCCAGGAATGAACAAACGTGGAACAGCTGTGTGCCAGCTTATGGTTTGGCATGAGGAGTTCATTGTGCTTTTCTCTGTCATTATTACCGCAAACTCCACAGGTCTTTCCTCTCATCCATGAAGCAACAGTAACCTGTAAAACAGCACATCTTTGTAGTGAATACTGGAGTATTGGCCTATTACATTGGCAAGGTACTAGACAGAAAGAAAGCAGTAACTTTGAAAGTAAGCCCAGTTACCTTAAGGTTCACACCATCAAAAGTCACCTTCTTCAGTCCGAGTGTTGGAACTTCTACGATAACTGTTGTTCCATTTTTATAAATTTTAACATTTTCTGTAAAGAGATTGGTGAATCATATAGGTGATCTGCTTAATTTTGAATTAATGGGGAAACTGAGCAGCTCAAAATACATCACAATTTTTCTTTTTTCACGATGATTTTTTAAATATTTATATATATTTAGATGGAGAGAGAAAGCAAAAATAGAATAAATAGTTTCTTTATTTTCAAAATTATTCTACTGCTGTTACCTACAGTTGGAACTGACTTTTGTATCCAGTCTGCTAAATCTTAAAATGATAAGTACATTGGTGGTGCTCCAGCTAAATGTCTGAATCATGCATCTATCTGTGACTATAACAAGAATTGTTTTCCTGAACACTCAGCAACCTGGATATATGATATCTATAAGAAAGGGCTTTATTCACCTGTCAGTTATGCTGGAGGAAATCAAGAGTGTGTATACTATAGGAAACAGGAACATAAGTCAATACAAATGTTAAGAAAGCAGTCTCTAGCTGTTCTTTGAATTATTCCCACTTGTGTTTTCCTTTTGCTGAGATTTTTCTGTGGAATTTATAAAAACTTCTTGATATTTAGTTCCCAGGCCAGTCCTGGAAAACTGGGTATCACAGCTTACCTTTTTCATACTCAGTAACTCCACTGTGTGATAGGACTGGTTCTTCATTGCATGCCACAAGGAGTGATGAATTTGAGGCAGGACAGATTGTGATGTTCCTTCAGACAAAACAAAAATCAAAGAAGATACACTAGTGGTTAATTTAAAACATGAAAAGTACAGGTATTTGTGACCAGAGCTAGCAGAGAACCAAATTGAATATCCAAATTTTGAATGAATGAATGAGCAGTTTTCTTTCCAAAGTGCAAAATTCTTTGGGACTTTGAGATTCAACCTATGAAGAGAAGACACCATGGGGACTTAACGAGCATGTTATCAGGTATTGGTGTCTGTGAAATTCAAAACAAGAGCAACTACACGAAAGAGTCTTAGATGAGAATTCCTTCTGGAAATTGTGTCTTTTCCTCAATACCTAATCGAAAACTAGTTTCGCCTAGGAGCTAGGCATCTCCCATCCCCAGACTAATGCCCTGAAACTTTATACCTAATTTCTGAGCCCTTCATATAAACCACACTTACGCTGATGTTGTATTTATATGAACCTCCCTTGAGAAAGACTGAGGATCAACCTTTCTTGTAGTAATGATGAATTTTGGGTGTTCAGTACAGTCTTGAGCCACTACCAAATTGCAGCTTTTATTGAAAGAATATGCATAGCTCACGCGATCAAATGTTTTAAAATCTTGCTCTCTGATTTCACATGTGGCTGCAAAACAAAACCAGAAAAGAAATGGCAGATGTGACCATGGGATACGTGTTGCTGCAAAGTATTGAAAGCCACCTCTATGAGACTGAACTACCCAGGAAACACAAAAGAAACTTCATCATCTCCTTGGCAGAAGCCAGAGCCTGTAAGGACAAGAAAGCACTACAAAATAATTACCCAGTATATACTACGCTAGTTGATAAAATCATTGATTTGATTACATGCCAAACACAAAACTCAAGCTAACAGGGACTAAAAAGTACAAAATTCTCGAAAAACTGGAAACAGTAATGAACCTTGATAAAAACTTCACATTTCCCACAGGAGTAGTAGGCACCAAACAGCTAAGACTCACATGACTCCTTTTTGAATAAAATAAACAGGGCAGAAAATACATGGCTGTCTTGTACATCTGATGCCTCTCAGTGCAGAGCTGGCACCTTCTCTGGAGGGGCAAAAGACAACCTCTAGTCCTTGCTGACAGGAGTGATTCACAAACCCTGAATGTTTACAGCAGTTTGAAATCTCTTCATTCACCTGCCAACAAATATGCTTCCCTGTGAGGGAACGAGCTGTTGAGAAAGCAGTGCTGGGGATGCTGTGCTTCCCTATAAGACCACTACAAGGAAAGGCAAGGCCCAGTCATGACAGAGTATGGATCTACACAGATTTCTTATTCATGAGACAAGCATATAAGTAACATTTACATTGATCTTCTTGTGCTATTTGTGAAGCTATTTCAGGAAACAAATTCCAGGCAGTGATATCTCGAGTCTCATAATTTGGAGATGGGCCTAAGGGCAGGGTGAATGGCAGTCGGAGTGCCTGACAGTAAAGTGTTACCTGAAAAAAAAAGAAATGAAAACACATTAAGATCAATTGAACCATATGCTCAACATCTGACTGCAAACAAAACCCCACTCTTATCCTTGCAAAAAATCTTGAAGATGCCTTTATACAATTGCAGTTGTGTTAGTATCTCCAGGATGCACCCAAACCTTCAGCTTTTATGAGGAAGCTAGTCATACTTCTTGGCTTTCAAGAAATTGTTAAGGACATTGGAAAGTAATTGACACATGAAGTTTAAGTGATAATTAAGTGACTTGTAAAAAATAAGGTAACAAGTTAAGTAACTGAGTAAGCCGATGGATGTGTCTGGAAAGGTGAAGATCATCCATAAAATGCTGAAGACTGGCATGAGACTGGAGTAAGATCCCTCACTGTAGCTACAAATTATATTTACCAAGAGAATCAAATTAATACCTAGTGTACCTACTTCTTCATTATCACATATTAAAGATCCTGCAATACTGAAGCACCATGGAAGGTTAGAGACACACTGATTTCTCTGTGTATGAATAGCTAGCTATTATTAATTTGCCAGAGATCCACAGGGGAAATTTTTCAAAGTGGTACATAGGGATTTGGTGGACAAGGACCAATTAATCAGTGGGATTTTGCAGATCCAGCCTGTGCAGGCTGCTCTGAGAGGGTGACTAAGTGCTCGTTTGGTTAGGGCAAAGTTGTATTTGTGGCTGTCATAACTTGCTCAGACTCACATCAAGCTTGGTTACTGCAGAGGTGGGACTTGACTGCCAACACAGAGAGATGCTGTTCATAGCTGCAGCAGAGTGCAAAGTGTTCTCAAGGTCCCACTGTTTGCTGAGACCCTCATACAAGAACTAATCACATGGGGTAAAATGAATAAAGGTGTGAGTGCCGGGCAGTCATACTTGAGACAATTTGGGCCTTGCTGTTGTTCTCAGTGTGCAAATAAGGTACCTGAATACAGAGTCTGATTTTCAGCTTACTGCTACACTGGACCAAAACAGCATAGAATCAAGGGAACTGTTGTATTTCAACACCCATCTAAGGTATAAAGCAACTTCTCTAAAAGGGAATGTTTTGCTTTTTGTCTCTTTATGTTAAGTATAAAAATGTTATTAGTTGAAAATCCATTCTAGGTAAGGAAAAGGAAAATAAAAATTTAACATACCCCAGGCGCTTTAATTACTGTATCAATTGTTCGTGGAGATGTTGCAGCTGCCCTTACTATAAATTCATGAGATGGATTTCTCTGATGTGCTTCTGAGAAGCCCAACACGAGTGCTACACCAGGAACGTATTGCATGAATCTAGAAATAAACAAGATATGACAAACTCAAGTACATGAGCAAAAGCAGACATGGGGGCAGAACTGAAAAATCAGGAATAAATGAAAGCACTGAAAAGTCAAGGAAATAATATTTCATGCCATATTAAATGTTTGATTTTATCTAGAGGAAACATATTGGCTTTATTTTGCCCATTTTAACTGCGGATTTTTTTGAGACTGAATAAAAGAACATTTTGAAGCAAAAAGGCATTTTGAACTGAAATATCAAATAACTTAGTATGGAGAGTGAAATCAAGCATACTAAGTTTTTAAATATTTGGGGGATGTTTTTTAATATGAACACATGTAGAAAGTAGAGCATGTTCATAAAACACTTTTTGCCACTGAACTTGTGTTTTCCATCCAGACATTGCCCCCTCCAACATGTTTGGGTTGAAAAATTTCATCCAATACTGTCAATGGTTTTAAAAATCCAACCAGGGTAAGAAAGGCAAAATAACATAGGAAAGAATGAATTACATACGCCGTGCTAGTCTTTTTAATCCAGGAAGGAAGCTTTCCCCATTGCACCTTCAGCTGTGCAGCTGGCTTTCTTGCCAGTTGGCCTGTGGTAGCCACGGCTGATATCCTGTAGTTCCGGCACTCCTTGCCCCATCTCAGTCTGGCCTTTATAAACAGGGAAACAGTCACTCAAACTTCAGGAAAGAATCACAGAACTAACCTTGACCATTTCGAAGTTTTGCATTGATCCTTAATGTTTCCAATCTTTTGCTCTAAACAGGCTAACGGGGAAATTTAGACTACCTATGGAAAAATCTGAGGCATAGTAGGAGAAATGTTTGCTAGTCTTGCAGAGCTACATATACATTTTCCTGTCTCAAAGCAGCCACTGAAACATCCTGAGATTTCCTTAGACTTGGTAACTTCATAATCAATATGTATTTTTTTCTAGAAACAACTGCACTATAATTTCTATTAGCCTTCCCCAAGATCTCCTGAATTTAACCCACCCTACTTGTTTCTATGCTAAATATCATACTGAATTTGTTATTGCAGCTGCAAAAAGCAGAGTTTGGTAAGTTGCTATGCAAAGATTTCTTGTCTTAAAAGGAGCATGGGAAGCACAGCATATGGAGATGCAAAAAAAGGAAAGACCTGTTCCTTCATTTATGATGCTCTCTCAGGCTCACCCATTACCCAAATTTGCTTTTTTGATCTTTTCATATAAATCCTAAGAAATACAACATTGCAAATGCATTTGAATTATCTGTTTTCTGAAATGAATTATATAGAGAAAATTGGGCAGATTCCCAGACAAGAAAACTCATAGTAGAGCAAATAGTAAATAGATAGTAATGAAGCTGTCGATTTTTCAAACATTTTTTATGCTTCTGCTGGTAGTATTTTGATGTATCTTGAAAATCAGTATTTTTTGCTAGATTTTGAAGTCTCTGAGTATTTTTTATATTCTTTTTTTGGTTTTTTTTTTTAGTTCAGAAGTGTAGTGAAAGGTAGGAACATTTTCTGAAACTACACAAACTTTGTGAAACATTTCAAAATGAGTATGTGTTTCCTGTCTAATTCTCCAAATCAGCAGGTTCTCTGTGCTTACTCTGGTCTTTGTAGAGGTCTCTCTGGGCAAAGCTGCCTATGTGCTTACCTGTGCTTTCAGAGGCAGTATCACAGCATCAGCACACGCTTTCCAATTGGTTTCAGCCAGCTGAACCACAACTAGTTGCACATCAACTTTGGCAGCATCAGAACGAACATATGCTGTAGCCTGATAACCTTGATTTCTGTTGTCACTCCTTACTGCCTGTGCCACAATCGTAATGCCAGGTGGAATTACGTCTCCCAGGAAGTTGCGCTGAAAAACAATCCCCAACCATCTGTGCTTAAGTATTTCTGTGTATTCACTAGAGAACCTATAGTCCAGTTTATGTGTGCTGATAGCAGGAAGCAGCCCTTGTCCTTTATCAGTCTGCAGTATATATTTCTATACCCCAATATTTAAGGAAAAATTTTTTGAAATTTTGATTATTCAATTACCACCAGAAATTTTCATACACATGATTGTTTTTATGAGGGATCCAAAACACTTCCAAGCTGTCTTTATGCACATAGTAAGATTTTGTTCATTATTTTGATATTTCAAATAGCTGCCTACAATACATACTAGAGATTTTTAGAGCAGTATACATGTTCACAACTTTTTTTTACTCTACTATAGTTTCTTCAAGCCAATCAATTATTTCCAAATCCTTGTCAGTGGCAGAGTTCCCCTAGTCATTGCCAGCTTTTTCAGAGCTATTTGTGCTATTATTATGTAGATATCTTTATGTAGCACAATTATAGAATACTAAGTGCATAATAAAGATGATCTGTGCTTAATGGGTCTTCACATTTACCAATCAGTAATGCCCATGGAATGTGTGATTTTAGTTATACTCTGCATGCACTCATGACCTCCAGTCTACATCTAAAAATAATTAGGCAGAATTATTTATTTCCTCCTCATTTTTACCTTAATGCAACTGATTTTGTATTCTGGGCTTTCATAGGAAAAAGAAAATTCTTTCCCCTTTAATTACAACCTCATTCCCTTCAACTTTCATAATTTCCAAATCCAGGCTTTTGCATACTGCAAACACCTTCAGAAATGAAGAAGAATAAAGCAAAGGAACCAGAATACAAATTCCCTTGGGCCTGAACCCAAGGGAATTTGAAAAAAAATATGTTAATGAGGGGAAAATATCTCAATGGACTTTGACTTACAGTTGACAGACTTAACTTTTAGTGTCTGTCTTGAGCCTAACCCCCTCAGCTGGTTAGAATACCACCACATCTACAGCTCCTGCTCAGCAGCTGGATAAGCCCAGCTGCTTGTGGGTTCCATACGCCAGTCACACCTCACGTCTCAGGCTGGAGCCATGGCTGTGGTGGTGGATGCTGACTCCTCTGCTCACATGGCTCCTCCTTGAGCTGTGGGCAGAATTTTCTCCATGGTGGTGGCTGCTGCTGCTGCTGCTGGTGCCACTCAGGTGACTGCTTCTGCTACTGCTGCTACTGCTGCTGCTGTTTCCGTAGATGTTTCCCGACTCAGAGGAAGATGATGATGAGCTGCTTGATACCTTGTGATCTGGATGCTATGAAATAAAAATAAGTGAAAAAAATATGATATGGCCTCTAGTTTTACAGTGTAGACATAAACCCCAGAGCTATCAGCCTCCCTTTACAGGTAAAAAACTTAGAATATCTTGTGTATTATTTTTATTATCATATACAGACATGAAATATGTTGGGTAGGAATGTGCCTCAGATCCACTTGGACCTCTCTGCTGAAAGGAAGGCTGCATAGACAGTAATTGCAAATGGCAGCATCACATCATTCAGGTCTAATGTTAGGGAAAATGAAAAGTGACACTTAGTAAGTGATCAAATATATCCATACCCAGAAAAAAGAAAGAGATTACAATTTAATGAAAAACACTGTAAATCATCTTCCTCTTTCATAAAAAAGATACATAATAACTGCACAGGTAACACATACAAAAGCTACTACATTATCACCCTTCTAATATATACTCAAAAACACTTTGTGCAATAATGGGTACAGAACCTGGTTTCTGAAAAACTCCGCATAGCTAACGATTTTGCCATGATTGCCTAAACACTGTGGACATATCTATTCCTATTGGAACATTCTGCTATTTTATAATTCCCCCATGGTCTTTGTTAACCTAGCTTTGGCTGCATTGTACGTCATCTTGTGCAAAGGTGTCCTGACCCAAACTTGAGGATTGCAAGTGGTGCAAAAATAAAAGGATTGAGTGTAACAGCATTTTAGTAATAAATCTGCTTATTTTGGCCATCATCAATATTGTTATTGGACAGTATGGAATGGCCAAGTGACATAGCTCAAATAAAGCCCTTCAGAAATATGCTTGATCATATCAACTGTAGCTACCATGGAAATGTGCACTTGAATTAAGGACCTACCCAATGGATGTGAGCAGACCTGAAGCGAAGCCGGTAGACTTTTGGGAGATGAAATTCCTGCAAAATTCCAAAAGAAGTTATTACCTATAGCCTAATGAAGATCACCTCCTAGTAGAAGTCAAAGTAATAAAAATGTCACCTGTTCCGTAGAAACATCGTAGCTACTGTGACTGTTTATTTGGGACTTGACATATTTCGTCTCAGCTTGTTTGTCATATTTGCTGTGACGTTGGGAAGCGCCACTGCTTTCACTGCTGCTGCTGGTGCCGCTGCTGGTGCTTCTGCTGCTACTCTGGGTTTTATGCTTCTGCTGACGGCCACTTGCCTCTCCTTCAGCAGTGCTAGCATGTGGAAACAATGCAGTCTTGGACTGCTTCTTAGCCTTATACTTTATACCAGATGCTTTCCTACTGCTGCTGCTACCTATGCTGCCTTTGCTGCTGCTGTTACTGCCCTTGCTTCTGTTACTCCTGCTTCGGCTGCTGCTACTGCTGTCCTTGCTGCTACTACTGCTACTGCTGCTGCTGTCCTTGCTGCTACTACTACTTCTACTGCTGCTGCTGTCCCT
>NW_008656481.1:94749-96794 GCF_000695815.1 Acanthisitta chloris | reverse complement strand
GGCTGCTGCTCCTGCTTTCCTTGCTGCTACTACTGCTACTGCTGCTGCTGTCCTTGCTGCTACTACTACTGCTACTGCTGCTGCTGTCCCTGCTGCTACTACTACTGCTACTGCTGTCCTTGCTGCTACTACTACTGCTACTGCTACTACTGCTTTTGCTACTGCTGCTTTTACTACTACTACTGCTGCTTTTGCTGCTACTACTACCACTACTATTGACACTGCTGCTACTGCTTTTGCTACTGCTACTGCTGCTTTTACTGCTACTACTGCTGCTTTTGCTGCTACTACTACCACTACTATTGCCACTGCTGCTACTACTACTGCTTTTACTACTGCTGCTGCTACTGCTACCACTACTGCTGCTGCTGCTACTGCTGCTGGCACTGTCCCCAAAGGGGTAGAATTTCTTTTCTTTGGCTTTAGACTGTCTTGTTTTCAGATTTATCTGGGTGCCTCCCTGTGATGTTCTGTCATCAGAGTCACTGCTGGAGGGGCTACTTGTTGCACTCTCGATGCTTCCACTGGTGCTGCTGGCACTGGACGATGAGCTTCTATATTTTCTTACCCCCTGGTCAATGGTAACATTGGAAAAATGAAATTATTTTTCTGTGTTTCTGCAGGAGGCTGTTAGCAAAATTAGATGCAAAGACCTCTGAATCTCTGCTGCCTTAGAAGATAAGGTGCATGCCTGAGAGCATTCGTGCAACATATCACAATAATTCAAAGACAAATTCATAATAATATGTTAAGACCACATGTAAGCAGAATAATACCCCAAACGCTTTCATGTTAAAGAGCATGTGCAGGAGTTGTTGCCCACACAATTACACATAACTGGTGGCAGTAATGACAGTGCTGTAGCTGTGACTGTCTCGGGGCAGGCTGTGTAGGTGGATGTCAGACCATTTTGCTGCAGATGCAGTATCTGGAAAGAACAGACTAACTTTTGGGCACGCAACAGCTATTTTGTGTCTTGCAAGAGATTGTCAGAGAGGCCTACAAAACCAACCTGCTCTTTCTAATGTCCTTCAACTGCAGAATAGATGAGTGCAAGCAAAAGACCTGCAGAAAGACTTGTGTACCAAAAAGCCTGTTTCCAAATTTTGCATACTATCGAAACAAAGACAGCTACTTAGTAAAAGAAATATAAATAACTAAACTTTGTGTAAAGTGTCCCACAACTCTAGATGTGGACATTTACAGCAGTACCTGGTCATCATTGTCATCAAGGATTTTCTTTACTCTTTTAATTGCTTCTTTTCTGGAAGATGCTTGTGCCTCTGGATCTTCAAATGTTACTAGACGTACCATTTTTGTAGGAGCTTGGTCTCCTGCTTGAATTGTGACTTGTATTTTTTCAATAGGTGCTTCTGTGTAAACTGAAATTGCATGACAATAAGTATTACTGTTAGTATTAATGTCTGAATGAGAGAATAAGCCACTTTTAAAATAATTTATTTATCAATTCTTTCCCAAATGTAAATATAAATGCTCAATGATTATTGTTGGTATTGAGCAACTTCATTAAAAATTCTTTAATAGCTAAAGCATAATAAAGCATATTAGCATGAGACTGTATTAATTTCAAAGTCAATAAACAGAATGATCAGCAGATTTAAATCAAATGAATTGGATCACTTAATGAGATAACACTATGGGATAGTGAATTAGGCATCAGAGAGGAATTAAGGCTCAACTCTTGAATTGTAAAGAATGGCCCAATGCTTAAGCCATTAGTTTGATACTTAGGAGACCTAGATTCAGTGGCCTGCTGTGCTTTTATTTCTTATGATCATGGATTAAGACATTAAGGACTAGATCCTGGCAGGGTTAATCCATAATTCCCTTTTAGAGTCAGGGTTTTTAGAATGTAGCTACAGGACATTGCATCAGATCTGTTGCCCATGTCCAATTGCTTCGTGCTTGCATCCCAAATCCAATGATTCAGGATGCATCAGACACACTCTGCAGGCACAGATCAGCTCTGCTTGATGCTGGCCATGCTCAGTGGCATTGCTGGGAGAGCTGGGAAATTGCTGCTC
>NW_008656481.1:79335-94725 GCF_000695815.1 Acanthisitta chloris | reverse complement strand
CCTGCTGCGAGTGTAGTCTGTTGCCAGTACTGGCAGGCCTGGCACATCTAATGGTAGTTTTAGTGGTACCTGAGATGCAAGAAATATTAGTGTACATATATATATGTATATACACACACCTACCTAGCCACCCACACACCCATTATTTTCTTTTTTGAGCACGGTTGTATTTACCTGGCTTGAAACTCAGTCTCAGGGCATGTTCTCCAACTAGGTAATAAAGAGGCACATTTTTGATAAATGCTGCATGTACACTTTTCCTCTCAATGCACACTTGAACCCCAAATGTACTTGCATTGGAGCACACAGACTGAACAAATGGCTCTTTTCGGGAAGAAGATTGTCCCAAAGAAAAGAAATTTTCCGATGAAATGTCCTCTGCAGATTGTCTGTCCTATTAGATAGCACACATGTCAAGTTAAGCTGGACAACAGTAAGAGGAATGCTTGCATGTTATGCATCCTGTTTTGGTAATGGTTACATGTACTATGCTGGAGGAATTAACCAGTTTGTTTGAGATAGCAAGGCTGTGATATAGGACAGCTTAGTTTTAAATTGGACAAAATTATCATCTGAATAGGTCGATTAGACTTTAGTGTAAAATGAGTTTCAAGCTATAAGAATGGAAAATTATATCATGAATTAATTCTAAATATTTAATTTTGTTTTCCTGGAGTATTAGACAGTGTTAACAGGTTCTTGATAAAACTGAATGTGCTCTAGACTGACTGCAGTTTTTACCTTTGTTTTTTGATTTAGTCAAATTTTCAACTATGCCTGCAAAAATTCTCAGTTGAGGTCCAACATGAATGTGATACTATACCAATTAGATGGTCAAAACATATCATATATTAGAAATTTCCACTAAAGACTATGCAATTTACATGTGTTAAGCAATGCTTGCAGAAGAACAAATTAAAATTAATTAAAATTGGAATCAAATCCATGCAATGAAAACTATGATTTCCTGAAGCAATGAAGCAAATACTTAAAGACACATAATCATAAGCTTTCATTTCATGTGTAATTCAGGTTTGCAATTAATTTCTTACTCAGTTTAACATGTCTCACAAGATTCCAAACTTGCATGAACCCCACCAAAAATAAAATTTCTAATGATATTGGGAAATGCACCAGTCAGTGCCCTTTTCCAGTTGCTGTTCATTTTAGAATAATTGTGGACTGCTGAGTTTTCAGGAAGGGCATCACAGAGGCACAAAGCAGAAGAATGTAGCTTGTTCCAGGACATTGGAAACTGCTCTCACTGATAGCACATTTGTCTATTGGCTTCTTCATAAGCAAGTGCTGTACTCATCCTCTGTTCATCTCTTATTTTATCTGAAAACCCTACAGAGTTGCAGGACAACAATGAAACCAGAATGGTACAGTCTATTCCTTGCCTCTGTCAGTCTTGCACTGAATGAATTGTCACAGAGGTGCCTTCATAACACTGCCCATCTTAGAAAGCCTATACTGGCTTTTATGGAAACCTGGCTCAGAAATTCATCAGACATGACACACAAACTGCCATGCATCCTTGAATCAGGATGTTTATAAGCGTTAGATTTGTCTCTACAAGTTGAGCAGTGGAACATTTGCGACTGCTCCAGGAATGTGATGCTTGCATAATTGTTGCAAAGCATTTTAAAGATTGTGGGCCTATCCTGTAGATGGCAGTGTAAAATTAATTACCAAAGAAAATGTTTTTGCTTTAGAAAAATGTTGCAACTCTGATGTATTACACTCCAGATTTTAAAATAACGTTACTATAGGGCTATTTGTGTTATTAGATCGAACCTGACTTATTTTGAGTGAAGCAACATTGGTCAGAGATGAATTGCACCTTTTCCTATGGAGAAAAGAAATGGTCCCCTACTGATTAAAAGCCAAAAAAAAGAATAGTCAGACACTACATCATTTACCCTGATGTTATCAGTCTCGCCTGATGCAGAATCGGAATCGAAAGACATCTTCATTATGTCGGGCACTGCTTCAGGTAAAAGAACTGGAGTCATCTTACTAGCAGCCAAATCCCCAATATTTCGTGTAACAGCAAATGTCTTAGACCTGCAGAATAAACATTAGAGGGAACCTGTATTGATAAAGCACTGCTGAGGAAAAGACCCAAATAATGTCTTGTAGCACGTATCCAGCAACATGTATCATACCTTGCAAATCGCTTTACAGATATTTACAGCATCCTTCCTATTAGCTGTGCTTTCAAGCACTGCTAAGAGTAAATAAAGACACAGAAAAATCTCAGGGGCAGATAGCTCAGTTAGGCTTTTAGAATCATGTGTATGGGTTAAAAGCATTGCAGATGGTCTGATCTCCATAGCCTAACACCTTGAACAACAGCGCAGTTACTTAGAAGCCTGGCTGCAGACTACATTATTATATTTTTGAGTCTCTTATTTTGATCTTCTGGACTTTTAAATTTTTAAAGTCATCTTCTGTGTATTCACTGCACTACACTTGGTTCTAATTTCTTTTGACCTTATATTTGGGAAAATACTGTCATAACTTCAAATAACAACCTGGGGACTGGTGGCTACTGAATGCTGTTTCCCATGAAATTTTTATTAAAGCAGAGTTGAAGAAAGGAGCCTGAAATCATCAAAGTGTCTCCAATTTGATTTAAATTTGCTGGTATTCATGGCCTGGCCATGGCTTGGCAAGACATCAGAGGGAGACATGTAGGAAGGTCAAGAGCGTATTTACGTAAATGTGCTCAGTACATGGTTTCTGGTGTTGTGAACTCTAAGTGTATTAGTCAGGATTCAGGATAAGTGATATAAGGTGCAGCATGAGACTGAGACTGTCATGGCTACATATCCTGGTGCCCTGGCTCTATACCCCATATTCTTTATGGAAGTTTTCACAGTGATGTAATAACCGAGTTTTGTTTTGGGTCAGAGGAACACCTCGAATGCTGAACAGTTTTGTGAGATGAAAACCTATTTCCTTCAGCTATTAACACTGTGCTAACTCTACCTTATTAGCCATTTATCAGCACTAACATCCGGCTCAAAATTCCCCATGTGCTGTTTCTCAAGTATGAAGCTGCTCTGCTTGCCCTGGGGCTTTCGTGGCCTGCCAATGGAGGTGACTGCTGTGACGGTGAATGGAAAGATGGTCTCAAAATGGTCTCTATTTTAATACGGTCCACACCATACTAGCCTAAGCAATTCCAATCTAACCTATTTGAAAGATGAATTTGTATTCATTTGACAGCCCTCTCTTCCTCTTGAAGGCTCCTACCGTGCTATGTGCACTGTAAAGCACACAATTGCTCTTCATGTGGAACACCTCAATAAAACGTATGTCACCTGTGGGCTTTGTTTTCTTTTCCATCTCTCTCTTTTTTTAGATAAGGACATGACAGCAACGCTCCACGCTGGGTGATAGGAGAACCTTGAAGAATGGAATCTGAAATAAAATATTCTCCCTAACAAGCTGAGAGGATAAAAGAAAATACAAATCAACTTGCATTTCAGATGGCTCATCTGGGTAAAGAGACAAAAAGGGAAATGGTTTTATTTTAATCCCATTCAATAATTCAAATGACCACTGAACTGCAGGCTCAGTCTCCAAGCAGAAAGCCCTGGGGTTTCTTTTCCATTTTTTTTTAGTATTTTTATGCCAATAGTCTACTCCTGCCACCTAATGAAAGCAGAGGATCGATTCCTCCCTGTTGAGCACAGAGAGCCGACAAATGTAGCTGCATCACAGGTGACACATGTCAATGTCTGCAGAATCACACGGCACAGTAAAAATAGGCTACAAGAGCCAGCTCTAGTGCTTTAACAAGAAAAAACAGTCACAAAGAAGGCCTAAAGCTATGGTATGAAAGAATCTGTTCTCTCTGATCCCACACAAGGGAGAAAAAAATAAAAAGGAGAATTTCCAATATGTATTAGTGCATTTTTTGGATGAGAGAAGAAGCTGTGCTATAATATAAGCCAAATTCACTGCAGGGGTAAGGGACAAGTAATTCAGCTGTGTTGGGCCCACTGATGTTTCAGAGTGTGTCCTTACATCCCTAACGTGGGGACAGAAGAGCTCAATGTCTGTTTAAAACAAAAAACAATCAATAAAAAACCCTATTTCCCCAGGTTTTAAAGCACAGCATGACATCACATCTAAATAAATGAGAAGCAAGACACAATCATCCAGACAGGTTTTTAGCTTTCTTTCTGCTGTGGTGAAAGAGAAAATTCTGCCTTTCCTAAGCATCTTCCTTCCTACTTGGTGCAAAGGTGTTCCATAAACAGAGACTTGGAGCACCAGCTGTTTCCCTTCTCTGCCCCTACACATGCTGTGCTGCCTCGCGAGCTAATAGTGTACACTGGCTCTTCTGCATATTCTGCTACACATGCTCTATACATGTTGGACAAAATGCTGTAATTTCCTAATTCATCTTATAAAAAATATGTCCATGCAAAGCAATTTCTGCTTATCCTACGGTTAAAGCAAGCAGAAAAGCCATATGATACAAGCCCTATTCAAGATTATGTATATACTTCAGTAGCCTGTCATTATGAATATGTGATCTATTAGTGAAGTGTATTCTCTGGCAGCTCTCCACATTTATACTTTAATCACAGGGCTCTAATTTCCCCTGAAATTTGTTTGATTTTCACTTCTTCTTATAGAATTTGTTTAAAAGTATGTTTAAGTAGCCATCTGTAGTATACTAAATAATTATGTTAAAAGAACCTTAAAAATGACCATTATTTTTAATTTAATTTAACTTTGATAAGATCAAATTGAAACACATGCTATATATTCTCTCCAAGGTACAATTAATTATTTTGCTCTGATTTTTGCTATAGAGAGACTTGAGTCCATAATGTGCTGATTTGTCTTGGGAATGCAATCTCTCTATGACCAAAGTTTCCTTTTTTTTTTTTTAGATTGGAGTCCATGATCACTCACCTGAGTTTTTGTTTGGCTCCTGAAAATTTATATAAATCCTACTGCTGTGACAGGGTATAACCTGTATGGTGTGTAGGCTATAACTGAACTTAATGCCATTGAAGACTTTGCTTCCTATGTCTGGATGTGAGAGATGAAGGGGAAAATAATATCACATCCTGCCCAACTTTAATGACATGTACTATAGTAACCCACTGACCATCAAGACAAAGTGGCCAATACCAAAATATTTTGAACATAGCTCACAAACAAATGAAAGAGCAATAGCTTTCTAAAACTTTTTCTTTAAATGGGGGAATTTAAAACTGAGAAGGGAAGGTGTCAGAATACCTCTACAATATTTAATTCAATTAGTTCTTTTAGATCTATGCAAAATAAAGAGAAACACTATGTTGAACTAAATTTTTTGACTCATTCTATATAGAATATATATATCTCCTTTCTCTTTCCATCATGCCTGCTTGTTTTTCTTCATACCTGTAAGATTTTACTTTGCTTGATCTTTGACCTCCTCAGTAATGCAGTTCAGTGTTACATTCTCTAGTTATTGCTTTGCCTTCACTTGTGCTCATTGCTGTTTCATTGCTCTGTGTGGTTTCCACTGACCATTTGCTTTGTAATGGTGAATGGGAATGCTTTTTGGGGAGAAATTGATGGTGCTAAAAGTTAGCTAGTGAGTATTAGCTTTCTCATATACTTCGTGTTATAGAACTGTTTCCAAGTGACCACACTATAAATGGTAGTGCTGCAGGGCCTAGAGCAAGGATTGGACTGGAACTCCTGGGATCCTCTGCTGTAATCCCTTATGTCTGATACTGACTTGAGTTCTGTTTTCTGGAAATGCATTTAACCCTTTTTTGTGTATGACTTAATTTCCCCTTAAGTCAAAGGAAGAAAATATTTTTGATTTTGCTTTGTAGGGAGGATCCTTCTGCTAACATTTGTAGCTTTACTTGAGGCTGTAAACTCATTGTCCAATATTCTCATTTCATTTCAGCATCTTTATTGAGTTCATTAATATTCACCCCACCTTCTCCAACAGTGAGAGCTAGTGAGAGTGGGTACCTGCTGTCCCTGATGACCTTGGGAGCAGACTGGCCTGGCCTACACAGGAAACTGAACCAAACAAAACATGCAGCTAACTTTTTCTCTATGAACTGCTGAAACCCTCCCTCCTCTGCACAGAGAACCTTATTACAATCACACTTGATGTAGTGAAGGAATTGTCTTAGGGAGGAGGATGTGATGTCAAATGCGTTTCAAATGGTCTGTGACCATTGAAGGGCAACGGAGAATAATGATTAGCCTAACTGGTGGTTAAACTTAGGAGACCTGCAGAGTGTTTCTGGGCCATCAGCCATGAATGCTAATTGCAGCTGGATCAAGCAACTGAGCTCTTTTGTTACGGCTGTATTCCTAGAGCTGAAACTTGTTAACATTTCAGCAAATTGTATAATAGCCAATTTCTGTTGTCAGTGATGCTTTTTCCTTTGTGATGAATTTTCAGCTTGCCTTTCTGAGGTTTTTTTTCATGTGTGTGTGTGTGTGTAAAGGTTTTTGAAGTTTTGGTCTACCGCTTTGGTTCCTTGGACATACTCTTTCTGTTTCCTCCCTCTCTTTGTGCTTGTATTTCCATCTGTTTTCATTTGTTTGGCATCTGGCTACAACAGTTTTCCAGTGTATTGTAATTGCATGCACTGATAATAAATCAAGTAGACCTAACAGGTAAGAAAACCAAATGGCAGCCACAGGGAGACAAGGTAAAACCCCAAAAAACCACTAAATCATCTATGCTTCAAGGCATCAAAGCAAGTATAGATGGGTTTTCTGTTCTAAATGGTAGGAGTCTGGTGGCTTATTTTGTACCCAGTGTCTCCAGTTCAAGTATTTGTATCAGGGTAGAAATTTCATGTCATTTGTGTTTCAAATAGCTTATGGTTCTCAACAACTGAGATATGGTCCTAAGGAGGTTTTTCAGATGAAGACAACAGGAAGTAACACATTTTCAAGCAAAACTTTGGTGCATGTCACTTCATTTAAAATAAATAAACTACACCAGTCATTGTCAGTTATCCAAGCTGTAAGTCAAAGACAAGATCCCTAAGCAAATATTCTGGTTTATGTAGAATGACTCTGCTTAGTTACATAGAAGCATATTAAGTAAGTGCTATGTCTTACCTTGCACTAATTATGTTAGTCTCTTCTTTACATGGTGGAATTTCAATTTTGATATTTTTTTCCTTCATATGGACAGTGGCAACAACATTCACAGGTACATGAGCATTAATTTTAGTGTGTGCTTCCAGCCCTGCCTGGATTGTACGTGTGTTGATTCCCATTACAAAGGTAATCTCCTTGGCCATGCTGAAAGGTAGAATGAGGATATAATTATGTTCAAGCAGCAAACAGCTGTTGAATTTTTATGGTCTCTGTCACTTGAAAATATTATTCTTTTATTTTACACTAAATATTTACCTTAGACTCGTTTTGGATCGCAGTCTAATGTTGGCATTTAGTAACTCAGTCAATCTGAAATCAGACTTTGGAGAGGGTGTAATCTGTGCTTGAACTATTACAAAGAAAGCAAAGAAAGCGTTAAAAATGCCTTCCAGTACTGGCAAGCATGTTTGTATTGCTCAATTCTTGAGATATATTACCATTTCCTGCCACTTTTGTGATAGAAGAGTAATAGAAGCTAGTCTCTGTTGGGAACCCAGTGCAGGTGGGCACAATGCGACGGATCTCAGAGGACAGGAAAGCCTTCGTCCACTGCCTCCCTACACCACTTTGAAGGCTACTGATTATTCTTCTTAGCGATGGGATTTTATCATCATATCCATACCATGCCTGAAATTACAGAGTTCAACATGTCTAAATAAGCAGAACTTGAATATCATGATCTGAGTTAGTAACTGTGCCTCAGGAGAAACTCTGCCAGCAGTTATTATAACTAATCTTGATCAAAGTTGACCTTATTTGCCTTGATTAATACTAAAGACAAAAACCCAATCTTGAATAAGAAAGTTAAAAATAAGGAGAGAATGTGTGAAAGAAACAGTATTTTAAAGGTTTTGATACTTGAGTAGTGTTGTTTTCAAAATGATACCTGCAGTGCATTTTGGATGGCATTTTTATCAAGTCCACCAAAGAACAACTCTTGTCCAAACATCTTCAAGTAGCCTGATGCAAAAGGTTTATCACTGGAGAATGCCTTCCAGTCAGAGAGCTGCGTGAGAAGAGGACAAAAGTCTAATTCTTCATTTGCTTCATTTGAGGAAGCAGTATCTTAGAGATTTTTCTTTTTCCCCAGAATTTACCGTTTTCAGGATTTTCTTGAAGTCATACTCAGTCTCCCAGTCCCTGTCAGGAGAGTAACCTTTAGCAAAAATCTCCTGCAGTCCTTCAACTGTTATTCCCACCTGTGGGAAGAAGTAAAATGTAAATGCAAATTGGATGATGGTTGTAAGAAGGAATGAGAGGGCAAACTCAATTACCTCCAAGGGATCAGCCACTCTTCCAAGAAAATGTGTCCGCAGCTGGGACATTGCCATTGTTGGAATTAAGCTACCTGCATTATTCAATACCAAATATTTAGCTGCCAGACCACTCATAAGGAACTCTGAAGAAAAATAGGAGGAAACAGCACAGTTAGTTTTTAAAGTGACAGTGTGCAGGTTGTATCTATTTACTTGTTTCATAATTCAACTGTTACAGCATGATATGAGCAAAGCCAGAAAATACCCAACTTTAAAATTGATGTCATAAACCAGTTACAAACAGAATGTTCTGCATTTTTTAACTAATAATGGGCAAAGTTACGAGCTCCCTGGTCATTGCATGGCGATTATGCTTTCTTATTTTTCTGTTGCATCTGTTATATCATAGAATCATATCATCTAGCTCCAACATCCCTGCCATGGGCAGGGACACGTTCCACTAGACCAGGCTGCTCAATGCCCCATCCAGTCTGGCCTTGACAAATGCTTACAGGGATGGGGCATCCACAACTACTCTCAGCAACCTGTTCCAGTGTCTCATCACCTTCATGGTAAAGAATTTCTTCATAACATCTAATCTAAACCTACTCTCTTTCAGTTTGAAGGCACTGTCCTATCACTCCATGCCCTTGTGTAAAGTATCTCTCCAGCTCTCTTGTAAGCTCCCTTCAGGTACTAGAAGGCAGCAATTAGGTCACCCCCAAAGCCTTTCTTCTCCAGTCAGAAAAATCCTAATTCTCTTACCCTTTCCTCATAGAAGTGCTCCATCCATCTAATCATCTTGATGACCCTCATTTGGCCTCACTCAAACAGGTCAGTGTTTTTCCTGTGCTGGTGACCCCAGAGCTGGATGCAGTACTCAAGGTGGGGTTTCACAAGAGCAGAGTAGAGGAAGAATCACCTCCCTTGCCCTGCTCGCCATGCTGCTTTCAATGCAGTCCAGGACACAATTGGCTTTCTGGGCTGCAAGTGCCAGCTCTTCTCCAGTCTGTTATCTACTAGTACCCTTGAGTCCTTCTTGGCAGGGTTGCTCTTGATCTCTTTGACTCTCAGCCTGTATTGATACTGAAGGTTGCCCTGACACAGGTGCAGCACCTTGCACTTGAATGATAAGGTTATAAGAAAATATTTGCCACTTCACTGTGAGAGTGTGAAGGCATCTGCATATATATGTCTAAATGTCTTGCCCCAAAGATGAGCGAAAAAACCCCTAGTGATCAAAGAAAGCAGTCTTTGGTACCTATGAACATTAGTACACATATTTAGTGATATGAATCTCTGCATATTGAGAGTCAGATTCTCTCAGACCTAGCATTGAACAGAACTTGGATCACCCCTTTGATTTCAGTGGCAGTGTGTAGAGCACGAAGCACTATTTGTGGTGGCCGTGTGTGACAGATGCCAGATTAGAGATAGATGCAGCTGACATTATTGCCTGCCATTAAAAATTCAGCATCTAGCACCACAAAGATCTGTGATGCTGAGGGCAGATTTTTGTTTTTATCAAGGAAATAGGTACTGCATTACAGCCGTCACTATGGTAACTCCTCCAGAATGGATTCACTGAAACACATTTCACCTGTGGCTAGTGGTGACAAATCAAATCATAATGCTGGAGAATGGATCTTCTTCCCATACCAGTGTAGTGGGAGATTGATTTAATTTAATTGCATTATCCAAGGCTAAGATTAGCATGAGTGAGACAAGGATCTTGCTCTTTATTCTTCAGGATGAGAGGTTTAGATCCTACATATGAATGGCAACCAAGTTTCTGACAATGGTCTTCACTGAGAAGTAACAACAATCCCCTGATGTGCTGCATTTCCAGGCTACAGCCAGAATAAAGTACTACATTTCACATGGCCCCCTGCCAGGTTCCCTCATGCATACTGCACCCTTCTTTCTCTCTGTGTGAAAATTCAGATGGCTTCATTTCAAAAGCAAAAATAAGAAGACAAAAGGTGTGATTAAAACAAGAAATGCATATCTGGCTATTAATGGAAAAAGTATCTATCTTTGAATGTATTTTAAATAGTACAAAAGTTCACACAGTGCATATTAGTGACTGTATTTCTTTGGGCACTCTGTCTCCATCACTGAGGCAGAAAGCACATCTATTGTATATTACCATGGTTGTTGCAGTATGTATTATATTTTTTCTATTGTAGACCAGATTAAATGGTCATATAAAACCTACAAAACTCAGACAGGACATGTAATAAGATCTATAAAAGTCCTTTAAACCACATCCCTACCTCCAAACCCAACAGGCAGAAGTACTTTTACACCCAGCACTGTGGATTTCAGATGGTTCAGAGTCTCTTTTTCTATTGATTGCTTTGAAAAGAGTCTTTACATGTACCAGTGAATAGCAAAAGTGCTAAAAACATCCAACTCCTGATAGATAAACAGCATGTGTAAGGAGACTGTGTTTGAAGATATAATCTCCCTAGTCTGCTAGCTACATATGCCAAATCACTTAGGCTGTCATGGTCACTTACACAGAGGAGTTGTTTAAAAATCTACTGAGAAAAAAAACATACATGGAAAATAGCAGCAGCTACAATTTGAGCCAGCAAGACCTGCCTTCTAATCTGGTCCTCCCTGCTTTGACTACATTTTTATGTTCAAGTCCTATTGATCTAACTGGTCAGCCTCCAGATCCCATGCATGGATCTGCTCATTCCAGTAAAGACTCCTGGTAGGAAGATGCAAGAAAATTCTTTAGACAATAAGCCTGAGGTAGCTGGTCATGAGTGCAATGAATTGTCACATCTGAATGTTTTCAGAGTTTGCTGTCTCACTGGGCACAACAGTTGGGGTGAAGAGTAATTAGCATCACATTTGAATTCAGCAGGGGTTGTAGGTGCTCAACACTGGTAGAAATGAATCCACTTCAGCATTTAGGTCCTTTCTGTTTGTTTGGTGCTGAATAATGCTATGAAATTGTTAAGCACCACTGAGACTATGGCATTTGATACAGGAGCCTGTGCCTCACTGGCTAATAAAAATGGAGGGTTAGAGCCCCACAAGCCCTCTGGTAATTTCTTGCTGTTGGTGTACAATGCAAACCACACAGGGACCTAAATACTCTTCAAATGGAAAACCTGAGATTAGTTGTTTTGTTTTTTTTCCCCACTGAACATCAGCGAATATGGAGGAACAACGTGCAGCTGGCTAGGAGAATTAGGTTCTTATGCTGTACAATTTTTTTCACACATTCACATATTTCTCTACAAAATCTTCTGAATCTCACCTTTAAATTTTTTTTGCTGAACCGATACCCAGATCTGTCAAATTTGGGACTTAATGCTCTGATAGCCATTCTGCAGGCAGAAGCCCTGAAAAAAATTGGTGAGCACATTAACACCTCAATTAATTTGCAACAAGTTTTTCTTCTAAGAAAGGGGTCCAGATTTTCCTTACATCACTTGAAGATCTGGAGCTGTGCTTCTGCCCAGGGCCCTCAAGTGAGAGTAGATGAAACTTGCCACTTGCATGCTAGGTTCCTTCAGCACAGCATCAGCTAATGTCATTACTATTGGAAGACTTGGCTTGGTTTCAAGCAAAACCACCGCAGCTAACATTCGGACCCGAGGATGAATTTTGTGATTCAGGAAAATCTCAAGGGTAATAGCCTGGACCTGAAAATAGTAGATATATTCAGATTTATGGTATGTTCAAACATACTGCTAATAACCATTCAACACCAGTGAATGATCGCTTCATCACTAGTGCAGTAAAAATTTGTATTAATCATTATGACAACAGTGCTTCTGATTTCATAGTCTGAGTGCTGGAAGGGGCATTATGGTAAAGTAGTCTGACTTTCTAAACAATCAAAGCCAAGGAATTTCACTGGGCAACTTCTACATTAAGTCTGTTATCCCTTTTTGAGCTATACCACAGTAGGTGAAAGATTTCAGGGATCCATTACATACCTGACAAGTGATTTCATTGATCACTTATCCCTGCTTATAAAGGTATGACTTACTTCTAAACATTTGATCTCCTGGGGCCCTTTCTGCTAAATAATAGAATAAAAATAAAATAAATAAAACACAGGTTGCTACCAGAAATCTCTATGGCCATGTAGGGAGCTTAAACCAAAATTTTATGCAACAGCTGCAATTTCCACAGTGCTACTTGTGACCAATGTGTTTGATCTCAGCAATATTCAGTGTCAAGACTAATTTTATACTGGATCCTTTTCAGTTTCCATAAGTGGCACCAAAGCCTTTGGCTCTAGCTTTAAAATGGATGTGGATGGTGTGCCACTGTTCTGGCAAGCCCTCTGCACAGTCCTGTCCTGCCGGGGAGAGTGAACATACATGCGTTCTAATGAAGAATGATCCAAAAAACTTCAATAAACTTTGTAAAGACCCTGATTAGTTTAATTAATTTGAATATGTTATATAATAATATGCTATGTTTGAATATGTTGAATATTGATTATCAAATACAAGCATAAAAGCAGTGATAAAGATGCAGTAGCCTCTTTCTAAATGCAACTGCCTTTTCAAACTAAACAACAAAATGACAGGCTATGAATTAAGTCTGTTTAATGCAAACATGTGTGTGTACCTAGCTGGAAACCAGATATTAAATTGGTTTTTGAACAATGAAAAAAATCATTCCAGTCATGAACTCACTCCAGATTAATTTTCTGCAAAGAAAATGGAACTAAAGAGTGATCTGACTCACATGTGGAAAGTCAGGCCAAAGAGCAATCAAAGACATGGCATTGTTTCCAGACACCAAATCAGCTTTTTGCTTCTGCAGCAAATACCCTAACTCCTACCCTTGCTATTCACTCCTTCCCCCTTGCTTTTCCCCATCCAGCTCCTGCACTCTAGTAAATTGTTTCTTTATTGTTTTGCTTTAAAGCATACCCTAGCACACTGTTGTCTGTGGATCAATATGTGCACTCAGACTGGGAGTCACATGAAAAAATGAGTATAATGGAAAACAGATAGAGATTAGTAAGCAAATAGTTAATGAAATCTTTTATTTTACTTTCTGTATTAAGAATTGATTTACATAAAAAATATTCAACACCAGGAAAAAAATCTTGAAAACCTTCTAAAGGTTTCCTTTTAGAAATGGATTGCTTTAAGGTGAAAATGACTGTAAAGTGATGACTGTGGTGGATGAAAGTATGCTGGTGTAGCCCTTGCATGTGTGATCTAATCATTTTCTTGGCCAGGGACAAAAGTCACATTTAGTAAATGCTCTGTTTATGACTTAAACCCACACAATGTCTGTAAATTTGTAATTAGGATGCAAACCTCTAGTATCTATTTACAATAAGATCTGGTCTTGAATTACAAGCAGACGTGACACTCAGTATTAAATGTCAATTCTCTGAAAACCTTGTTTTGTGGTTCTCTCACATACCAAAGGTGAAGTAGTTCTAAATGTATTTTGCTCAATAATTTAGTTTTCTGTCTAATGTCCTTGGAAACTAAATGTTTGTGATGGAAATACTGATTTGTCTTCAACAACAATGAATGTATCCTTTCAATAGGATATTTTGTTGCAGACTGAAATACTGGAGGTTAATGTCAAAAGAAATAAGACATGCCAACCAAGGAATGGCTAAGTGTTTTTTAAAAAATAAATTATGCTGAATTTGAAGAAAGATCTCTTTTCCCCTTATCAGCCACCATCTATTAGCAGCCTTGCAAGTGAAAGCCACTAGGGCAAAGGAGGCAGATTTATTTCCTTACCATTTTTGGGTCTTTCAGGCCAATGTTTTTCAGGGCCAACACAGCAGTTGCATGGACCTTGAGTGGCAAATCTGAGGCACCAGCTGCATATCCTGGCAAAAACTTCTTGATGTGCTTGATGCTGGCTGGATGTCCTACATTTCCAAGGGCTTTCAAAGCCAGGCAAATTTCTTCTGTGGTCGACTTGCTTAATGCCTCTCCTGCAAAGCTGTGAAGAAGCTGAAAAAAAGAAAACAAATCTGTGGAGTTCAATTCCAGTTCTTATCTATATTCCATTCCCCAGCCTATTCTGGGGTTTGACTTTCATAATTTCAGTTTGCTCAATTCATTTATTTAAAATATTTTCAAATTCTTCTTTGTCCTCATGAATAGAACATTTTATTCATAGAACAAGTATAGCCAAGAAAGCCACAATGAACAGCTTCTTCATCACTATGCCTTAAAGTTATCAAGTAAGGGTTTTAAAGGAAAAAATAATGGCTAGGAACTAGTTCCCACTGCCTTTCAGGGTGAGTTGGGAACTCTGAAATAAAGCTGCTTGAATATCTCTGTCTCATGGTTGAAGACAAATGCAAAAATACAGACACAGTTAAATCTTCAGATTTAAGATTCCTGAAGATGTGGCTAGTGGTGGTGCCCTTCAGCTATTACAGCCTCTTTTTAGTGTGGATTAACAGGTGGCAATGAGATCACTGCCAAAAAATCAGGTCATTTCACAGCCTTCATTGTAAGCAGCTGGATCACACTTGCATTTGCATGGCAAGATTAGAAGTAGTTGTCTGAAGGCTGAAAGAGAAAAGAACTAAATCCTAATAGATGACTGTTTCAATGCTAAGAAATGGCTCAAAAATGGAAACTGAGATGTTAGAGAATAATTTCAATACAGTTTCCATGCTTTAAAATAATACGTTGGAGATCCCTTGGTGGTGTAGAAACAGTCCACTTGATATTACTAATCAAATGAATGGTCGTTTGAAATGCATTGAATAAACCTCCTTATTCAATGCATTATTATCATCATTATTATTATTTGCTTTGGGAAAGAACTTTCATTCTCTGACACAGGGCTTTCTCAGACTTAATTAGCTCAAGAGCATTGGTGGCAATCGTAACACAGGAGATGCATGTAGGAATGTTGGCTGTACCTGTGTACTACAGGAAAAAAATTCATGTAAGGCACATAGTATATGTGGAACACCCTGCTCTAACTGGGGATGGCAGACTCA
>NW_008656481.1:68942-79297 GCF_000695815.1 Acanthisitta chloris | reverse complement strand
TGTTTGAGTGGCTGGCCTCTGTAAACCACGACATGCATCTTTTGAACTGGGAAATGTTATTCCTGTAATTGTTTTGAGGCCTGCTGATTAAAAGTAGTGCAGAACAGGAAGGGTATTACTATTATTAAAAGCTTATACCCTATGTGGATGACTGGGCTCTGCTTCTGGCTGAGAAATGGCTGGGCTACATGACTTCAGGCAAAAACCTGGGCTTTTGTGTCATTTAGTTGATTTATAAGTATAGATAAGTACCTATATTTAAAGTATTTTTGAGCAATGCCATGGGACTTCATTAATAATCGACAATAAAGCACTCAGAGATACTCAGAAAGAAAGTGCTATGAATTATATGCTTCTTCCTCTCACTGTCTTTCGTGTGCTAATCTAAAGATAAAAATGCTGTATTTAACCAACCGGGGTTCTTTTCCCCAAAGGAAACGCTGTAGTGAAGTGAAATACAGCTTTCTGAATAATGAAGAAAGAACTCAAGGCTTAATTTTTCTTTTAAATGATAAATAACAATGTGATTACCTGGAGACATTCGGAGCAGGAATCTGATGAAGAGCACTGTTTGTGGCACAGTGATGCATAGCTGAGATGGCAAACCTTTCCAAGCACAGTGCTTGAGCGTGGGCAATGTTTTTTAACAATGAGCTGGGGAGAAAGTGGTTGTTACTAACATTAATGAATAGAAAAAGTATTAAAAATATGTTTTTGGCCAATACAAGACAAAACCAGGCTTTTGATATTTTTGTACTGATGGATTTTCAGTTAATCAGTGGATATTCCTGTATTTGACAATGAAATTATAAAGCAATTCCAAGTAACATCTGGAAGGCAGATCTGTTGCTTTTATAGTGTTTCAGATTTAAATTTGGCAGAGGCTATAACCCAAAGGGAGGAAATCACCAAGTTACGGAATGGAAAACCACACATTATTCAAAAATCATTCATAGTGTTTTATGATTGCCTCAGCGATAGGTGCAACAAACTTGAGATGTGCTGTGACTGGACCTCAGTACTTTGGGCAGACAGGAATATTTTGTATAAATGTAGGAGCTGACAGGAGGCATCAGCCCACTTCTTTCTAGTGTGGGAAGCACAGCATCACCACACAGTAACAGTCAGGCTGTCATGGCTTTCACTGAGGACAAAACTAGTCTGAGATTCACGGTCTCCACCTAGGGTAGGCAGAGATAAGTTCTTGCGACTGAAGTTATAATTAAACCCTGCAGATAAAGAAAAAATTGTAAAAATAATTAGACTTTCTCCTACATGGGCTTCACATTGGCATAATTCTCTTGATTTTGACAGATCTTCTCCAATTTGTACCCATCCTTCTAGGTCAATCAGGATGAATACATGGATATAACAAATATGCATTTCTTGCTCCCTTGTCTTTGTAGACAGTCAGAGATCTAATCTGATGCAACTATAAAGTACATTTGGAAAAAGGGAGATTAGAAGCCACTGTTTGCAGCAATAACCTCCGTCCCTGAGGGGTATTTTATGCTTTCTTTCCTGTTTCATTCTGGACTCATTTTTGCCCTTTTGATTTCCATTCTCCTCCCCTTAAGACAGTCAGGAAACAAAGTCCTTTCAACCTCACTGGAGGGTATAAAACCCTTATATTTTCAAAGCCTTTACTATTGTGTCAAAGGAATAAATACAACAGATGTTAGAATCAGCAAAGAGCGATTTGAGAGTGTTTAGAGAATCCTACCATTGCTTCCTCCATCACGTCCCGAGTTGGTGTGCTTGAGTGCAGAGCCACAAGCACTGTCTGAGCTGCTTCCCAGCTGGTGAGCTCCTGTTTTTCCATTTTATGCCGTAGGAACCTGAGTGCACGGTGACTGGCAACTGCAGGAATTATATCCAAAATGTAACGCCTGTAAAGGGAAAGGCAAGGAGCATTTTCCAGATCTGCCTTTGAACATAGGTGTTCCAGAGGGTCTTCAACAGAGTTTATCAGCAGAAGAAGCATCACTTGTATTGCTTGTACCTGTATGCTGGCCGAGTAGAGAACTGCTTCCACACCGACTCATAATTCTCCTCATTTGCTGCACGGAAGAGGTGCATAAGCTTGAGGGCTTTTGCTGGTGCATCACTGGGAAGTTGGTCAGAACTAGCCTCTACTAAGTCTTGCAAGCTTTCCTCTATCTGCAGAAAGGCAAAAATGCAGGGAGCTCACACGCATCATTTCCTGCATGCACAGATTCCAATCCCCAATAAAGAGTCTGTCCAGTGGTTGAACTTTACCTGACTTTCCACATCTTTTATTTTGAATAAGTGGACAGGAAGCTGAAGCAATTCACTGCCAAACTCATACTGAAGTGACCCACGATTCTGGTATTCTTTTGGTGGGACCTCTGTCCTCTGCTTCTGCACATCAGTCAACACAAGTTTTTGCCTGGAATGGAGACCCCCAGGAAGACAGCATCATAAGTTGCAGGGTACAAACTAAAAGGGAAGAGTAATTCTGCTTCCCAGCATTGCAATGCAACTACAGTTGTTTCAAAAGGGTTTTGTTATTAAGGGACACAGATATTTAAAAACGGATGCATTTAGACATGATGCTTAGAACTGTACTCTGAGAAGATGTGCACTTGTGCAGCAGGGCTCAGATCAGAGCCAGCCTTTGCCTTCCTTTGGGAATAACCTGGCTTGAGAATTTAAGGAAAAAGAGGGAGATGAGAAGTTGTGGCCTGAAGATCATCACAGGAATTGTGTGTTGTGTTTTAAGGAGCAAATTAAGGATTACAGAAAAACAGAGATGGGAAAAGTTTTTAGAAATTATCATTTAATTTAAACCTTTTAAGAAGTTCATAAAAGCTGTTATGTGTGTCTGTCTCCTGGAAGCTTCAAAAGGAATTGAAATTTTTTAGCTACAGTAAGAAATGCTATGATGTTTTTACTTGCACTATTACAATTCCCTCACCATTTTGTCTGGTGAGATGAATATCCTGGGGACTGCAGAAGACAAAAGGTTCTCATGAAATTTCAAATTGGATTTACCAAACAGAAAGGGCCAGATAAATTCAGGATTAATCTTTGGAAAAGTGCTCAAGCTTTTGGAAACTTTTCAAGAAGCAACAAACCTTCATCCTTTGTTATTAAGTCCAATGGGAGACAGTCTTTGTAAGCATTTGATATCTTTGCTACATTTTCAGCTAAAGACATGCATCCTATCCCACCAGTTATGTTTAAAATGGGTCATTTAGGACACTATGATAAAGTTAGGCATTTGTACCAAACAACTGAAAACATTCCAAAAGCAATATTGCTGTACTACACAGTATCTCAAAATCTCTGTAGAAAATTGGCGTGTTTATTTTGGAATCTCTATGATCTTCTGTATCATTTCTATTCACTCCTTCCATATGGATTGCAGAGAACTGCTGCAGAAAATAGCATGTAACTACTTTGCAGACAAGCCACTGGAATTTGAATAGAAATCGCTATAGAATCAGCAGAGATTTTTTCTCTCTTGAAATTTTATACAATATTATTGAAAGGGCATTTGGGGTCAGAAAGTATGATATCAGGCACACTTGGACAGATTTAACTTTCCCTTCCAGATGATGATGAATTTATTATGTCTTCATCTTCATTGTTTTGGGAACAGATTTATCTGCCTAGAATAGATGGGAAAATGTTATACTACCAAGACCAAATGAATACTAAAGATAGGATTAAAACAGTGAAATGCTAGTAAAGCCTCTCTTGTCTTTGGAAGTTGCTGCAAGAGTCTTATGCTAAACAGGTCTGAAAACTCAGCTTCAGGTGTTTTAAGTCCTTGAAATATTTTTTCTTTTTTTTTTTGGTTAAGAGAGAGTTCATTATAGAAATAACTTCTGAAAACTGAAGTGAGATATCCACATGTTCCCACCTATCTTATATTTGGCCCCTTCTGCTGGTCAGTGATAAAATCCAGAGAAAATGGGAAAAGTAAAGCCTTTTTTTAAGGGCTGACAAAATGCATCTTCCTTATGGAAGACAATCTCTGCAGTCTGCAGAAGGAGAGTTTAAAGCATCATAAGTCCATTGTCTCCAGACTAAAGCTGACTCACAACAACATATAAATTGGTAAAAGCACTGGTGTTGTGTCTACCTACATCTTGATTGCCTAAGATAATCACTTTCACCTTTACTGTATTTTTTTGTTTAACCAAATTGAACATATTCATCATATTAATTAAGTTAATCAATGAGTTATTGACATGGAGTTTTTGACGTTGCAGTTTCCAAAACTGCATATTATACCAATAGATTCTTTCAGTAGCTAATGGAGCAATGCAAGATTACAGCAGATGAGTGGGATTGAGGTATGTCTTCTGCACAGTGACCTTTTTGCAAAAAACCTCTACCTTCAGTAGGACAATCCTATATACAGATTCCATAATGAACTAGGTAACAAAAATATTTTTTCAATAAAGGATTATGGTATAGGTGAAAAAAATTTTAAACACTGAAAGTTCGTGTGCTTGAGGTAATAATGATCAGGGACATAATTTCTTAGACAACCATATCCTTTTTTTGCCCCAAACTTGTTTGAGAAATATGCAAAATTTGCTGTGGAAAAGCAAATACATTTTACATGCCTTGTACCCAATTGTTTTGCAATAAAACCCAATTTCCTACCATGAAACAGTTTTGATGGAGATTTGCAAGCAGCCCACTGTATTTAGGAATCCAAAGTCCTATCTAGGTTTCTTGTGAACTACTCTCCAGGGTCTCTTATTGCATTATTATTTTCCAGGGAACTCTCTTTCAGTGAGTAACTGTCTTTCAAATAGCTCATGATTTTTCAGATGGAATTACATTTGTTTTGGCTTCTATGACATAAATCAAATATCCCTGAGAAATAAAATAGTCAAACCCTGCCAAGTTTAGCTAACAAAATTTGGATAGTGGATGTGCATGTTTCAGCTTTACTACTTACAGCGAAGGTTGCTTTTATGAACTGTTTGGGATTTTATGTAATTATATACTGCAAACAATAGGCTGTGGAAGTAAAGGATTTATTTCTCTTACAGAGTTTGACTAGATTACTGAGTTGCTGAGTTAGTTTCTGAATTAAAGGCATATGTACAGTACCTTGCTTCTACTATAGCATTTCCTCCTGTTATCTCATTGAAGGGTGAAAACTGGTGGATTTCCTCAACATCAGCTTGTGTAATTACAGCTTCACTACGTGTATATTTAATTTTGTAATTGTAAGTAGCAGTTGCCCGGGAATTCTTGTTTCTCTTTATAATATGAAAAAAAGCAAAGAAACAAAGAAAATAAAAAGTCATTGAACTTCTAAATGCTGTGACTAGAAGCTATTATATCACCCAATTCAACCCACTTATTTTTCAGGGCAGTTTAGTTCATTGGGCATAACAGCAGTTGATGTGAATTCTATATACTCACTTCCATGGGAGAGGTCAGACACACTGCCTGGCTTCATTACTTTTACTGCTAAGAAGTGTTAGCTGTTTTTTTCCTTTTCCCAAATGTAAGTAATTGTTCATTCCCTTGAGAAGGAGACACATTTTCTTAGGAGAGCAGCTGCATAAACCGCACAATTTTTTATTTCAAAGACAGGATTATAATAAGATGCAGCAGCATCTATCTTGAACAGCAGAAACTGGACATCATGTCTATCTCTTTTACTCAACAGAGTAGGTGAATTAACTCATGCTAATAATTAATGGTTTCCAAGCCAGCTAGTTTGAGCTAGTTGAAGTGTACCTGCAGTACACGACAGCCTGCAGCACACACCTCTGCTTCTCTGTGAGTTGATTTTCATACAGAAAGAAAATATTGATAACTGGATAAAGCAGATCTGACTTTTCCCTCGTTTTAAGTGTTTCAAAGCAAGAGATAGTGTGGATATCAAATGTTCTGCATAAGAATATAAAATACACATGCATAATACCACTTTACCTGCTGGCAGGTCTGACATGGTTGAGTGTACGCTGAACCTGTGACAATTTGAACTTTCTCTTCACAACTGTTCAGGTCCTTGGATTTGGTCACATAGACTATGTTTGCTCTCTTGTTTTCCTGAATTGCATATGTTGTGTTACAAATACCTCCAATCCCAGCCTGGGAAAATTGAGAACAGGATCAGAGTAGTTCACTCTTACACAGGGCTTCAACTCACCAGATGGAATTTCCTGTTTAATTCTGTATTTTCAAAACTACTAATGAAGATGAACAAATTTTTTATTCTTGGTACTATCCAGAAGAAAATCAGAATGACCATTACATTCATGTCTTTTTTTACATGTACAAGTTTCCAGTAAGCCAAATCAGAGTTGCACTGAGAGAACTAGAATTCCCAAGAGTTTCACTTGGAGCCTCAGGAAAGGGGAGTAACAATTTTCAATAAGAACTGTTGATTATGAAATATGATTTGAGGAATATTAATAAAAACATCAAAAGAATTTGATCAATCAGAATAAAATCTCAACAGCAAAATATTTCAGGGTTGGAGATGACATTCTGCCCTTCAAACTTGCTTTTATAGAGAGCTTATAAATGACTGTGGAACAGACCGTGCAATATCAGATCTGCCAAAATATGAACAGCAATAATTGAAAAGAATTTCAGGATAGCAGAATTTTGATTGTGGATTTTCTTGAGTTAGCAGTTTTAGCTGAGCTCTTCAATAATATTTTGAGTACATACATTTATAAGAGCTCTTAAATCTCCTCAGTCAGTGAGATTTTTGGAGAGGAAAAGTATTTGATTGCATTTTAGGGGGAAGAGTTATTTTCATGATATTTTTTTATTGTTATTGATAGCACAGTCAGTGCAGAGACCAGCTCTGGGCTATGTCAGAACAGTGAAATGGTCATGTGGTTGTTAGGAGGTAAGACATACCTACTTCATCTTTAGCTTAACAGAATTCCTAGATACTCGGTGTCTTTGGTAAGGGCTAGAAATAAGAATTGCCTGAGCTTTCTTGAAGATTTGTACTCTGCAAATAGAGGTGTGGGGCTACTCTGCGGACTGCAGGGCATGGTAGAGACATCCAGACTTTAAATGGGAATGTCTAGCCCAGAGGGTTCAGTGGGATGAATTAGACTCCTGCCTAGCTGGGGTTTCTGGCTATGTGCAGTTCACAGCTAGCTCAGATACCCTTACCCTGCACCCACAGGATGGGATGTGGACTTTCCCAGGTTGGTCCCTTAAACCTATCTGCAGCTCAGAATTTGGGACTAACCATGCTTATCTTCTTTTTTAGAGTGACTCAAGATTGTCAAGCAAGGATGCCAAAGCTCATTAATCAGTTGCTGTCTGAGAAAAGCAAAGAAAACTTGGAAATGATTCTAGGAAGTGAAGTCACATCTATTGACTAGCACTGAGAGCAGGACACATTGCTAACTGAATTAGAAAGAATTAAGATGTGAAACTGGTTATGGGAAAATAGTGCTGAGGAATATGCAACACAGCCCCCCAGATTTTTATGTGCACCAAACAGCGTAAAAATGTTAAATCATGTAGTTTATATCCCAGAAACAGCTCTACTTACATAAAAATAAATTTAAACAAAATAGAAAGTTACCCTGGTCTACATTTTCAATAAAAACAACATGAAAGTATAATAATTTCAAGGCTTTTGCTGATCTCTGAATTGAATGTAGTCTAATCAATGTAAATATGGTTTTGCAAAAACTAAACTCATTGCAATTTCTGTGGTGAGTAATAATATCAGATGATTTACCTTGACTAATATATTAAAGCCTGAAAAACTGAAAATTCCAACAGACCATCGACTGCAACTGTCAAAGCTACTACAGTAATGTCATGACATATATACTGGTTTCCACCTAGTAGTGAAGCTAGAAGACATGATTAAGTCAAATTACTGTTATTTTAATTTTAATCTTACACTGTATGTTTAAGCTTGTTTTAATACAGTGTTCACATTTTATGTAGGCTTTAGTTTTCCCAGAAGTTTACTTTTTCTAAAATCACAGGCAAGATTTTCTAAGAGTCTAATACTGCAAATGCATTTTCTGAAATAATTTCATCAATCAGATTAAAAATGTGTTATTCTGTTGTCATGTTTAGCTACATCTCCATCAAATATTGTCCCATAAGAAGAACTTAAACATGATTCGCCAAGCCTAGGTGTTCCTTGTTAGTGAAGTTTCTGTCAAGGATGAATTCAGAAAATGTGGTAGAAGAATCTGAAGAGAAGGCTTATTTATTTACAAAGCCACCATAATGACCAAACCAAAAAACTCACCTCCTGTAAGCTGTATGAATGCTGCGTCTTCTTTATACTTAATTCCAGCACATTCATAACCCCTCTGTAGATGTTTAGACCATCATCTGAGACAGAATCAGGAGCCATAATGCTTCCAACATGGCCATTGCTGTACTCAAACTTGATTGGGTTACTGAGCTGCCCGGTGAGTACCTGGGCCAGTTTGAGTGATCGAGAGAATGAACTCGTGGGCCAGACACCGTTGTACTCTGCTGCTTCGATTGAGTGAATCTAGAACAAAGGAAGAATATCATTCCTCTTTAGGTTTTGTTCAATATACATAAGAATCTAGAGCTTTACTCATGTCTAAAAGACACTTTTACATAATGCAAAGCCTTTTTAAAGGGAGAACTTAAAAGTTGTCATTTAGCATAACTAGTAGTGATACATATATTCCTGTTTATAAAGGGAGAGTAATGCAAGTAACTGTGATATTTCCATAGCCACTGCACTCTGTTCTGTTTCATAGACAATCCATATTGCCAACGTTGGACATGTACGAAGAAACGAGCCAGCGAAGAGCCACATGAAGCAAGTTGCTACCCAAAAGTAGTATGGAAGATCCACAGGAAATTGCAGGGGAAAGTTAATGTTGCATAAAGTGTCATTAACTCCTGTTGTGAACTCTGTTGTTTCCCTTGCTGGGGTCACAGAGCGCAGACAGCAGTTGGAAACTAATAACAACATGGCCACTGGGCCAGCCAGATAGTCAGAATTAGTCTGAGCAGTGGGCAAGTTGCTACCCAAAAGTAGTATGGAAGATCCACAGGAAATTGCAGGGGAAAGTTAATGTTGCATAAAGTGTCATTAACTCCTGTTGTGAACTCTGTTGTTTCCCTTGCTGGGGTCACAGAGCGCAGACAGCAGTTGGAAACTAATAACAACATGGCCACTGGGCCAGCCAGATAGTCAGAATTAGTCTGAGCAGTGGAGATTACAGAAATTTTACACATTTTGCTGTGGAGCTGGAGGCTCAGGCACTGGCTCAAACCTGGCTCTGTGCTTCACACTCAACCTGGGGCAAATCCAAGTAAGTAGAAAGTTGTACTAAACTGTGCATAACTCAAATGATTCCCACCCCATGGGAGTGGGCATATTTAGCTTGGTTTCTCAGAGGACTCTTCCCTTCTATATATTTTGACAATTTAAAGAGACTTTTCTCTGACACCTCAGGCTGGCAATGTGATGCAAGACACAGTTTAATTTCTCAAAAAGCCACACAAACTAAATCCTCATACAGCAAATCACAGGAGACTGCACTTTCATATTTATTTTTGTTATTGTTGGTGGAGATCACTGCCAACTCCAGCAACTGAAGCTTACAGGGTAGGCTGTTACGGAGCAAATCCCTCATGCTGCCTTTTGGACATGCTTCTGGCATATTGCGTATGGGCAGGTTTGGGACTGCTCTGCAGGGTCAGGGCGAGGTAGTTTTCCCCAGCCCTCGGGGCCCAGGCAGGACTTACGCTGTCTGCTCGGTTTTGAACACAGCTGGCAATTCTTACTTGTGGGTTTGCAATGAAAAAATTGTCAGCTGGAAACTGCCCAGGGAACACAGCATGTTGTTTGGGCTGAATGTGAACTAGTAGACTACAGATGAAAGTTTAATTCCCTGAACCATCCCTCCAAACTGTCTAATTTAAATATAACAGCAGCAAAATAAACTTTTCCCGGAGCAGAAGGGAATAAATGCATCATTACCTTTAGCTCAGAACGTGCCCCCAAAATAGTTTTTTTTTTCTTTTGTCTTCTTTTTCTTGCCTGAAATTATTTCTGTATTTATTTCTGAAACAAAAACTTTTTACAAATGCACTAGGGCCAGTGAAATTGTGTTGGAAGGTTTTAGGGAACAAGAGTCAATTTTTGGTGAAGACTCACCCTGGCACACCAAGAGCTGGTTTGGCAGGAATGAGAGAGGTTGTGGGGTGAGGACAAGACTGTTTCTGCCTCCTTTCTGCTTTCTACTCACCCCTGCAGAAGTGTTGTTCTTATTTATTTGTTCATTTGGGTTTTTTTCCAAAAATCCATCCACTTGCAAAGGACATGGAAAAGCAATGTTTCACATCTAGATATATTTTAATACGAACTT
>NW_008656481.1:59867-68909 GCF_000695815.1 Acanthisitta chloris | reverse complement strand
ATAACCATTCATCAGACAGTCACCAGTCTTTTTAACCTGCAGTTTTCAATTTGCCAAATAAAAGTTTTTTGATTGATCATTTTTCTTCCCCATATACAGAGGACTAAGTGGAGTTTCTGTAAAGCAATTGAGGGGTGAATTTCAATACACTTATTACAAGCATGTATAGGCTTTTGTTAAAGGCAAAAGTGTTTTTAACATAATCAAAAATCTTAGTAATTACTCAGCATGCAGTAAAAATATACAGTTGAGTATGACAAAGAATGTCACTTGGGACCCTTCAGAAAAAGAAGCTACCAGATGACATTAATTATGCTAAATATTGAATCACATCCAACTACTGTTGCATGTTTTATTGCCTTTTGTGTGCTGGTTATGAAATCAGTTGATTAAATAATCCTAGGTTGTACAGTTTGGAACAATTGGATTGATCCAGTAATAAATTATTGTGCATTTGAAATTGCATTCCATTGTCTCCCTGACCACAAAGCAGAAGAAATTCTTCAAGCCCAAGGTTGGCTTGAGCTGAGAATTACTTGGCAAAGTGCAAATAGAATTTAGGGCAGTGCATAAAATATAACAGTGTTAGTTACATTCTCCTTGAGTAAGCACAGCACATGATGAAACTTAATTACTTCCCAAAAACTTAAAAATTTAGTCAAGTATGATGAGAATTTTACCTTTCAAATTGAATACATTTTCTTACCCTAATAAGACAAAGTTTTGGCCCAATACCACTAATTTCCACTTTACTTTTTATTCTTATTCCAGCTCTTGCAAGTCCTTTCTCTGGAAGTCCACTGAGAAGTGTGCTTTCATAATCAAATGTATAAACCTTGTTTTCACTGAAATCGGGTTCTGCAATGAAATGAGTGCCATAAAACATTATAGAGACTGTACAGAACATATTAAAGTACATGTATTAGAATGTATGGAACAAAAAAAGATTAATTTGTTCATTTTGGCATTGCACCTGAACAAAATTAAATGCTCTAAAACTATATTAAACACTGATATACTTTTCAGATTCTATTTTTAATTTCACTTATTATAATTATATTAGCTGATAGGAAAATTACTTACGGTAATTAAGATGTTGGCTCCCTAAAAGAGAAGAAAAAAATTTAATAAATTGACAAAGAAAAAAACCCACACAAGATTTTAATCTATTTTAGTATAAAAGGCTTTATCTCATCTTGTACATATAGCATAGCCCCTTCTACTTAACTTCTATTTCAGCACTAGCCAAAAGCCTTTTTTTCCCCCTAAACAACAAAAAATTGTCATTAAAATATTTTTTCTATAAAATGCTAAAGTTCATGTTTGTAAATGAGCTTTATTTAGGTTCTGAAACCTTATCCTGAATATATTACTTTAAATTAATCGAAGCAGATAAGTTAGTTACTTACCCACCAAGGTTAAAACCAGGGCTAATATCAAGCCCCTCATGATGAGGATAAAGTAAAGGTGAATGTGGTAGGTTTCTCTTTTATAAGGGCATGTGATATCACATGTTTCTTTTGGTATGTTAGTTTGACAAATAAGTGCATGTTAGAATGCCTATTGATCAATCAAAAAATAAACATTTCTGATGTCATGAATGCTGACAACTTCAAATCACCTCATGATTTCAACTACCTTACTTTCTATGTGAAAAAGAGGTTGAATTTTCAAAATGTCTTGCTTGCTATTTCCACCCGTTTCTCTACACTGAAGTTATACAGTAAAACAATAACTAAAATTTAAATTAAGTATAGTTCCTCCACCATAACTGAAATAATTTAGCTTTTCTCCAGTCATGTCTTCAATCTCCTGATAATTTACTCTTGTTAAGGGTCACAGCTTTGGAGACACACCTTGCTCTGACACATTCAAACTCTACTTTTAGAGGAGGATTTGTGATTGATTTCATAGGTTCAGGACTGAGATACCTTAGAGCTCATAGGCATGCAAAGAGAATATCTTTCCATGGTATCTACCATGGCTGTCTTTGCAAGCATATCTTGTTACCCACACCTGGGAAGACAAATCTTGCCAGTATGACCAACACATTAGCTTCTGGCTAATAGTGAAAGTTTATACTATGAAAACAGGAGGGAAATTAATTTCTTTGTTTTTAAGAAGAATCTAATAAAGTGAGTTACATTTCCAGAAGGACCTCAGTGAATTGGGAGCATCAGGTCCTTCTCAGTGTTTTCTCATGGGGCTTTGACTGCTGCTACTCTTGGGAAAATATATCCAGTATTTCCCACTTATAGCAATAACATTTAGATCAATCCTTAGCAAAACTAAGTAAGGAGGGAATTTGCTCCCTAACTTCAGTTATACATATTTTTTGCAAGTGTTTAACATTTACTTTGAATTTAAGTTTGTCTTTTGGTCAAATGGTAAATTAAATATCATGAAAAAACCACCTGGGTACAAGGGTTACTGAGGGGGCAGGAAGGAGAGCTCAGGAATGTACATCTGGTATTTCCTTGAGGCTGTGAAAGGTGCAACACACTTGTAAGTACTGCACATAGTCAGGCAGCCAGACTGTCTTCCAGGAGAAGAACAAGGCTTTGTCTGCCATTGCTATTTGTCAGGGAGAAGGGTGAAACCTGACCACAGGTCCTGAGCTCTTCACCATCGGGCCTAAAGATATATTTACTGCAGACCCCATCAAACAGCCCCTTTATATGAGTACTTCATTTGCTTGGAGCAATGCCACCTGACTGAGGAATAAAGTAGTTCCTTCTTGTGGTGCTGGGAGACCTGAGATGGAGTCAGGGATGCAGTAGCATGGCCCCTCTGCTCCACTGCTACTCTACCAGAAGTCAAATTAGGGCTGTTTCGTTTGGGCTCCTTCACTACTGAGATATCCTGAAATCTAAAGATTTTACATATCTGTTCACATGGTGAAAAAATAGGTGCACATAGATTCTCCTTGATATTTTCTTCTAGGGTGCTAAGTTCTGTGAGATATGACAAGATGCACCACGACTGTGAGCCCTATGAAATTCAGCAGCACACCTTGGCAAGTATATACTGGCAAATGCAGCTAGAAATTCCTTACAAACAGTCACATCTTTTTTGTAGCCAGAATGAAAGTAAGTGCACAGCAGCAATATAATACTGTAAGTGGTAACATGCAAAACTGTCCTGCTTTGGTCAACCTGCTTTTATGGTGCTGCTCATCAGTGCCACAGCTTGACCTCTGCAGTAATATTGTGCTAACGTGCTCAACTAGCTCAATTCCACAGGAGAGAATGTACAAGAAAAAATTCATATTATATACAGGACCATGAAAGGAAGAATATTTATTTAAGCATTGTTATTAACATCATATTGACATATTGAAATACCACATACGTATTAAAGTGGAGGTATAAAATTTTTCAAATTTAATAAAAGGTTTTATAATTAAGGTGTAACACAAATAGATTGATTAAAAATGAGTAGTGAAAATACTACATTTCTTTTTCTAATGGAGCACACTGAGTCTAAGCTCAAAATCAGCATGTAGACACCCGATGGCTAAAATAACAGCTATAATAATTATGATGGTGCAGACTGCCATGTTCTCTTCATCTGCAGCATGTCTTCTCTCTTTTTAATAGCTCCTCTACCCAGGCTTGTTTTCTTGGGGGAGAAGAGAAAGTGATCTCAGAAATGTTGTACCCATTATTACTTTAAAGGAACAATCTAATAAATGCAGTAAGTGGAGAGGAGACACAGCTAGAGTTTGAGGGTCACAGCACTGGGCTCTAATCCTTTCTTCAAAGCAGACACATCATTCCAGCTAGTTCTGAGGGAATAAATAGGAGGTCTATCACTTTAAGGAAATGGATAAAAGGAGGAAAGGTGAGAGCCATACCTTTTAAAGCAAATACGGTTTTTCTTAAACATTCAACATTTCATGTTAGTGAGAAAGAAAATTCATGAAAAATAAATAAAATACAATTAAACAGGCCCTCCACAAACAACTTCCAAGTGCCTAATTTGGTTGCAGAGGAAGGAAATTTAATGTGAGCATAGGCTTTATGCACAACCTGTATCTCTTCCTTTTTTGATTCTTTCAGCCATAAGCAATGAAAAAAAGGAATTGTTAAAAAGCAATGGCAAACACCTTGGGATTTTTTTCTTTTAAAGGAAGAAAATATATGGTGTCAAGTGTTACAGAGAGTGTGATGGCTGTAGAAGGAGTGCAGTGAGATGAGGTAGACTGCTTTGAATTTACAGGGCACTTGCACCATAAATGAAACATGAATACAGCCTAATTAACCTGATTAGAGCTATTGCTTCTACATTGCAACTGTCTTTACACAACATATTCTGCTTGAGTAACCGAGTCTTATTATCTGCTGTTGTACTGCCACCGATAGCTCTGCACTCTCCTTGTTCTGTATTCACATTGCTGAATTATGGTGCAGTGATGCCATTTCCATCCTGCTAATATATAGCCTAATGACAAAGCAGGGATTAGCAAAACAGCTCTCAAGCAACCCTAGCAGGTTAAAATAGGCATCATCAGTTGGTTAAGTGAAGCGATTTTTAGCCTTCAGTTTTGCTCATTTCTAAAGATTTCTAATAGAAAAAATCACACCTAATTCATATTTAACATTTACTCCTTGAATTTTTTTCTCAAAACATTCAGCATTTGCTAGTGCAGCATAGCCTCCAAGATAATGTTTGATATTCTCTCCTGAGACATTGTCTAATGAATAAGAATGCGTTCTAGGTTGGGCTAAATTGCCATATGCTGATTCTAGTACATTCACAAAGGGATTTTGTTATATTAGATTACTTTAAAAGGTTTGGGGCTTTTTTTTTCTACTTCCATTCCCTTTACTAGAAAATAACCAACTGGCCCAATTCCCTACTGTTATCCCAGTTTGTGATGCTGGCGCACCCCCAATGGAGGGATAACTGAGGGAATAAGATAGAAGGTTTGAAAAATAGAAGAGGTAGCAATGCTATTTATTTATTGTCTAGCTTTTGGTGTATGCATGGCTTGAAAAATGCTGTTGGTTTAGATTTCTAGTATAGCTGTCAAATTTTATTTTGATTAATTTTCTTTTTGTTAACATATGCTGTTAAGATAAAGCCACATCTCTGTGCATTTTGTGGAGCAGTTAGTGGGACTGTTCCTGATGCCTAGCATGGATTTGCCTGTCATTTCCAGATAAAAGAATGGAATTAAGAGGAGGAGCGTGGAATCTAACTCTGACATTCTCAATCTGAAGACAGATTATTTTGTTGCAACTTAGCTTTACTAAGAAGCTCAGATTGTTTTATTTTCATTCAAATATGGAAAACACATTCAGAAGCCTGATAGTCCACTGCCATCACTGTCATCATTGGCTCATCAACCAGCATACTGATTAAGTGGCTACAGGATTTCCCCTCCCCTTTCAGTATATACTATGTCCCAAGTCACTCAGTAGGGTTAAATGTTAGACAACTTGCCATCTGAGATTTGAGTCATGTCATATTTGAGGACTGGTGTTTGCTATGTAATTCTATTGCACTAGAAGATAACTTCTCCAAGTTTATCTTAACCCTAACTTAGACTTCATGGTCACAGAGTGATTAGCTGCTGTGGCATTGGTACTGACAGCAAATCAGGTAGCCCTGAAATTTAGCCATGTCATGTCTCCAGATCAGTCATTCTGGGGAAGAAATGATGATGGCACATATAGGACATGATGAGCTCTGTGTGCTGCACTAATAGGTCATAGGCCTTGTTCTGTAGGATGAGGCACTGCCTCTAATTGTGTGCTTGGCTGGAGTTATCATGGCTGGTAACTTATCTGGAGGGAAAAATACTTGTGTAACATTTATTGTGTTTAGCAGACTTAGCACCACAACCCTTTTGCAGGAGGCACTGTGAGCACACAAAACTGTTCCCACTTCAGAAAATGACCCATGATCCTCTGTTATCTTGCATGAAGATACTTTTCTATCCTTGGAGGAACAGTGCCTATGTCACTGGGGCAAGAATCTCAGAAAGAAGAAAAGTCTCAAGTCTTTCTTTTTTCTTTGCATCAGTCCAAGTGTATTAGGGCTGCAAATCTTCAGTCTCTCCTAAGTAAGGAATCAGGCTTATTGGATTTTTGTTTCGAAGAGTGGAGTTGTACAAATATATAATGAATTCTCAAAATTGCTACTCGTGTTGTGGTTCCACCCGAAATGTGCAAAATTCTTTCAGAATGAAGAGGAAAGCACTGGATTTTTTCCTCCTAGAAGCCAATATTCTTAGGTATAATGGTGATTAATGTTTGATTTCATGGATCTTTACCTTAGTGACTTCTTCCTTCATACCACAGAACCACTGCAAGGGTACGAAGGATCTGGATCAGCACTTTCTAGTGTCAGAGTATCAGATAGATTTATGTCATCAGGAGGAAGCGCAGTATGAACTTACTCTCAGTACAGAATATATGAGGCGTGTGATACCTTAGTTTCACAGCACTGGGTCACTGTGACATTAGGTCATGGGTCAGATAAGATAAGCAGTGTGTTATTCCTAAGGAAGGAGCAGATAATACTCTGCCAGTTCAAACAACAGGCATTGACCTTACCCTCACAAAAAAGGAAAAAAGACAAAATCACCCACCAGTATTTAATGAATGACTATGACTTCCAAGGTCTAATCATATAAAAATAAGAACGTGCTTTTGTTTTTAAGTTAATGTGAAAGTTAGTTCAGTAAGAAATCGAGCACCATGTTTCAGCATAGGTACCTCTCAGAATGTTTATAAAAGTTATATAAGACTTTATTTCAGAAATCATCCTATTTTTTAACTGCTCTTTTTTTTAAAAATAGTAATATCTAAATTAATTTCCTCTCACACATCTCTAGAGAACACACTAAGAATATTGTTATTATTTTGGTTTTCAAAGGCAAATGACCGGAGAAGCAACTTCTGAATTTGATTTTCAAGGAATACCTGCACTGGTCAAGAAACAATGTTAATCTCAACACTGAAATTGGTATAATTATCAGTTTTTTAATTCTTTAGGGAAGGCAATGGAATGAAGCCTGAGAGATTCCATGGACATTTTGTGCAGTTTTGTCTTGTTGGCTTTCTTTCCCCTTTGACAATTTAGTTGTGATTCATTCACTGGCTGAGTTTCTTTTGGAATAAACTGATGTAGCTCATTCAAATTGCATGGAAGTCAGTTTGCTCCAGTTGTGTATTTAGTATTAAAATTTTTAACATGGGAGGATGTTGATTGATGCCACCTTCTTGTTTTTCTAGAGACTTTTTAACAACTACGTTCCTTTGAATGGACTGTTAGTGCAAAACCCCTCTGATTGAGTACTTATACTACAAAACTCAAAGAACCATACACTGTGGCACTTAAAATGGGATTGGAAGTAAAGGGAAATTTGTCTTGCTCTTCATTGAAAGAATGGTTTAAGATGTTTCCTATAGCAAATAAAACTATTTGGATTCATACATCTATGAGTTTTCTGAAGTGAACCTCTACCACTCCATTCTGTACATGCACAGTTCTAAATACATGCAACATATGGCACTATAAGGTGTAATAAATATATGAATTTAAACATATATATTTATTTTAACTCCTAACTAGTTGTACAAGTATTTTATACCACTTGCATTTTTGGTTCAGCCACTATAGGCATCTACTCTTTGGTGCAGGTGCTTGTGGCTGCTACCTCACATAGAGTCACAGCAGAACTGCCTATTAACAGCCAAGACTCTTAACACAAGATTCTTGTGTGTATAAAGCTCAAATCTCTTTCTTGCTGTAACTATTATTTCTAAGCATTAAAACATTTTTGAAATCTGTCCATGTTTAAGCTCTCCAGGCAGCCCATGAGCTTTCTATAGCAGTAGTGTGCTCAAGCAGATGATGGCAGTGCCACTGTTGAACTTGGAGTCAGAGGATGCCTTCATTTTAGGTAGAAGCATCGATACTAAATAATTCAGTGTCTTTCTGGAATGTAACAGCCCTATAACCTTTCAGTCCTCCTCACCAACCAATCTACAAAGAACTATTGCTATAAGAAACTATAGAGGAGCGTGAGAACAGCTTGCCTTCCAGGCATAAAAGTAACTGCTGGTATCAATGAAGGAAAATTAAAATATGGAATATACAGCTGTAAAAGAAAATATGCTCTACATGAAAGCACATCAGCAGCTCCATCTGTAAATTTCCACTCACTCAACATGTTGGGAAATTTATAGAAAAAGATAAAAGGGAGTGACAACAGTGCATGTACCAAGACTTAGGCAATGTTGGAAAAGAGGGTAGCAAATGCTCGGTCTTAATGAAGCATGGAAAAGAAAACAATCTCACAGTACAGTTTGAAAAGCCAGGCCAGTCACCTGGGAAAGAAGAAAAAAGGCAAACCAAGTAAATAGGCTGTTGGCCTAAGCCTCATAAAGCATTCACAAAATAATACTACCATAGACTTGTAAGTGATTAATAGGCTCTAAAATTAGAGAACTTCCTACACCACACATGGAACCACAGGTATTGAACCAAACTTATCACTGAAGATTACCAGAGCAGCAGGTTCAAAGTATATTGAAAGGAAGATCATTATAGGCATATCGAGAGACATTTCTATTACTCCAAGAAGCAGTTTAGTGATGAGTTTGAAACATTCTGCCTTTCCATCCTGAAGTTACACCAAATAGGAGGCTATTGCCATTTAATGGGTGAATGTCCTTTCTTGCAAGAACAGTGAGACCTGTGGACAGATCTTCAAAACGGACCTGGACTGAGCCCACAAACCTCCAGCTGTGAGAAATAAGGTGTCAAGGACCACAACCAAAGGCAGAACAAGGAAGTGTGCTTCTTCAGAAAGAGTGGGAAGAATAGTCCCTGCAGTGGGTTTGAGTGGTCTGCCATGAAAGGTGGCACAAGGGGAGAGAAGACTTTTGGCAAGTGTATGAAAGTGCAGGTTCAGAGAAGCAGACGGGTTTTTCACAGGAGGATTCCCTGACCCTCAGAGATAAGGGAAGAGTACTTTGCTAAAAAGCATTAGACACACAAGATGCCAACATCAGCTTCAGATTGATC
>NW_008656481.1:53953-59839 GCF_000695815.1 Acanthisitta chloris | reverse complement strand
AGAGCTGTTCGATTTCTCGTTATAGCACTTTGGCTTCACTGTCACTCATTTCACTCTGGAGTCTTACAAGATCTTTAACCCCAAACAGGTGGTTTTGTCCGACTAATGATACTTAATTGGAAACCTATTGTTTTTACAGAGACACTCTCAGGTCTTCTCAATAAGCAGATTGAAATAGCATGAAGGAAGAAGGGATTTAAACTGAAAGACACAGGTGACATTTTGTCCATATTATTACCTCAGCATTAAGTAGTTTATTTTTGTCTCTCTGTCTTGGGGAAAAATGATTTGGATTTGCCCTTGTAAACAAAAGAAAATAGAGAGGTTTTAAAAAGTTTAAATAAATACATACTAAATCTACTCTGGAAACAAATGAGAATAATTTGAAGCTGCACAATAAAAAAGATAGAGATATATAGAAAATTCTGCTTTTCAATTTTGAAGTCCATTAAATATTCTTCAGATTAGAAGGCTGGGAAGAGGTGTCTTCGGTCTCTTATCTGAAGCCAGGAGCAAGTGCGCAACACAGAAAAAAAAGAAACTAAAAAACCCCTTTATTTTTCTCTTTGATCCCTTCCCGGATCCTTCAGAACAATATAAGAGAGCTTCAGATATTTCTTTTTCTTAGTCTTGCACTTCTGGAAGACCCTTGAATTTCATATATTCTGTTTTTCCCAGCTGACTTTTCTTTCTTATCTAGAAAATTTATTTTAACATCTCTCACCATTTTTAGCCTGTCTCTTGCTTTGTGGCATAATAGACACAGTGACTGTGTCTCAAACTCAAAGTCGAATGAGAGCAACAATATCCCTCGTATGGCTCTTTGATCTCTTAAACAGTGGGGCTTCAAGGAAGACTGAGTAAAACTGGAGAGACATGAGTACTCTTCTTAACTGCTCAGAGGATGGAGGGGGAGCTTCATTTAAATGGTCCTTTAGGTGCTGCTGCCTCCCCCTGTGGTGCTCTGACTATGCCACTGTGACAGAGTTAGACACTGATCGCACTGCTTGCCCTCTCTCCTTTGAGCACTCACACTAGATGTGGGAAGCACTGTCTTCCCAGACCACTCATAAAACTGGTCTGGTGTTCACCATAGACATTGATAATAAATGAATGAGCAAAACCACCCTCAAAACCAAGCAATCCCCAAAAGACCAAAGCAGAGTTGCCTTCCTTGTGTGCATGCTGTGTTGATTAATTATCATGGATGCTAATGGCTGCCACAGGGATGCTAAAAGGCAAAAAAACCCAACTTCACCTCTGTATTACAGCGCAAGGGATAAAGAGAAAGGGAGAAACAAATATATAAGACAGTCCAAGGACCTAATTCACTTACAGCAACTGACTTTGCTGGCAGCAATTCATGTGCTGCAGTGGCAGGAAGGTGTTCTGAGCAGGAGTGTGAGGAGAGAGAGTAGAATGCTGACTTATAAGCTCCTCTCCTACAAATACATGTTGCTGTTTGCTTGTAAAGTGCAAGAGACAAAAAGATATCAGGTATATGTGCTTGAAGGAGGTTAACAGGGATGCCGTCTCTCTTCACATTTCTGTTTCTCACCCTATTTCACTAGGTAAGAACTCTCCAGCAACAATTTATCATAACCTCATTAGCAATCTCTGACAACTGCTTTCTCTCCAGCTTTGCTTCCCCTCAATTCTCATGATCAAGAAAGACAGTTCACAGTTTCTTCAGGTTTTTTTTTTTTTGTAATGAAAGCCTGCAGTATGTAATGAGCGATTGCTGCCAAGAGCACACTGCAAAGTGTCTATATGACGATTATGTGAGTGGTTCACAGTCTTTCACATTCCATAGTATAGAAGTGAGCCTTTGGGGCACCTCAAAAAGTTTTAAAACACTTGATTTCATTCAGGGAAGAATCAAAGAATTTCACTAGAAGAAATTGTCTTTACACACATAAAAAATGAAGGTTTCTAAAGGGATCTTTTAGTCAGATGACAGAAAACCTGCATTTTGTAATACCGCAGGGGTTCTTTTAATAAGTCACTGAAAAGTTCCATTTGACAAGTCAAACCTTGAATTTTTTTTTTCATACTTATTATAGCCAAGGAGGTGCTAACCTAATACAATGGGCAAAGGAGTGTCATCACAATACAATAGACCAGACAGAGTTAGTACAATACTGGGCAATAAGGGATCTCACTGTAATGAGTGAGAGAAGCAGTGTCTGCAGCATAAGAAGTATGCTTTAGAAAAGAGAAAAAAATGTGTTTGGTTTGTTACTGGTCATTTTATACCTGCAATTGTAGCTCCATGCAATGGCCTCTAGATGCTTAAGTGTCTTCTTTAAAAAGTAAACAGGTTCACAGGCCAAAAGAGACCACTATGGTACCTAAACTGAGGGCCTCAGTAACACAGGCTATAAATTTTTGCACAATGTTGCCTCTGTCTTACTTGATGATGCGGAGTTACATCAGTGGTGCTAGGCTGAAGCTCAGTTTGGTTGCTCACACTGATGTACTGTGAGAGCTAGGGAGGCATTTAGAGGATGAGATGAGAGAGGTTTCTCTTGACTTCCATTTAATTACATTTGGCAAAAATGTGCATAAATTAAGTCTGAAATTACTTCTTTCTCCTTTTTTTGGTATTTGTTTCCATAATCTTTATTATATTCTTGGCCCTCAAGTCACTTTTTTCCATTTATACTTATTTCCCAGCTTATGCTCAGATTTCATGGTGCACTGAGTCTGGCACCAGGATCACAGAATCACAGAATCAGGTTGGAAGGGACCACAAAGGGTCATCTGGTCCAACCTCCCTACTTGAGCAGAGCTACCCTAGAGCACAGGGCTCAGGATTGCATCCAGATGGTTCTTGAATATCTCCAGTGAGGGAGAATCCATGACCCCTCTGGGCAATCTGCTCCAGTGCTCAGTGACTGCATAGGAAAGAAGTTCTTCCTTGTATACATGTGGATCTTCCTGTGCATCAGTTTTTGCCTACTACCTCTTGTTTTATTGGTTTCCACAACTGAGAAGGGTCTGGCTCCAACATCTTGGCACTTCCCACTCTTGTACTTGTGCACATTAATGAGATCCCTCTCAGTTGTCTCTTCTTGAGGCTGAACAGGCCCAACTCCCTCAACCTTTCCTCAGAGGTGAAGTGCTGCAGTCCCTTAATCATCTTTGTTGCTCTCTGCTGGACCCGCTCTAGGAGCTCCATGTCTCTCTTGTACTGAGGAGCTCAGAACTGGACACAATACTCCAGGTGTGGCCTCATGAGGGCTGAGTAGTGAGGCAGGGTCACCTCCCTTGACCTGCTGGCAATACTTTTCTTAGTGCCTGCCAGATAAAATCCCAGGATAATCCTATAGAAAGTGTGAAGGGTATGCGGCTAGAAGAACATCCCCATCCACCATATCACTCTAAAGCACAACATGGGCAAAGGATGCTCAGAAGAAATCGATACAATATGCAATATGCAAAATCTCCACAGGTTTCCAGCAAATTACACTTTGTAAATTTATGTGACCTACTTTTTCAGATTGCTTAATACATAGTAGTATCCTTGCTGTCAATCAATGGCAACTGCAAATAAAATATATTCCCTTGATCTGTGAAGAAGAGAATGGTGGATAACCTGAATAAAACTTGGGCAAGGTGTAGAAGAAAATGACATCGGTATGAGTTCAAATTTACAGCACAGATATATGAATGTTTGGCTGGGGAAAAAGTGCTGCTCATCCACTTGAGACCACAATGAAATGTGTGGAGGTAGGATACTGGCATTAAACATAATTGTAGGATACAGAGATAGAATTTGGATCACTTAGATATGCATATGACAGGCATCTGAAAGTCCAAGTAACACCTTTCTTGATTACCAAGAAGCTTTAGTATAAAGCTTCATACGAAACAATGACATGCTTGAAGATACCTGTCAGCAGTCATAATGTATGATGCACTAACTTTTCTGATGTCGATTTGAAAAGGAGTCAAACAAAATGTGTTGGAATTATTTGGTGCAGTACAGTTTAAGGAGGAGGGCACTTCCTTCTGGATTTGACTTTTTGAAACATTTTTAATAGTTAGTACTGATGAAAAGCAACATTCTTATTTAGCACAGAAAAGCTGTAGTGGTATATAAGCTTGAATTCAAACATGGCAAAACACAGTGAATTTACAAACATCACTAGAATGAAACAACCCTTTTGGTTTCACTAAGACCCAATTTACAGCTACTAAGAAAAAGAAACTGAAATATTTCTGAGTTCCAATTACTAAATGGCCTGCAGGAGTCAGAAAACACGGTTTTGTGGTTGAGGCAGTGGATAAAGCCTGAATAGAACTGGTTTCAATTTATGGATCCAAGTTGGTCTTGGAGCAAATCACGTTTAATACGAAATGTGGATAGTATGTCATGCCTATTGGACTATAAACATTTTAAGGCAGGGAAAATCTCTCACTAGGTGAAGACTTGGCATCTACCTCAAAGAAATATCAATCTTGACTGAGAGGCTGAGGTATTCCTATATTAGAAATACTGATCAATAACAAAAACAAATATTGCTGTCTTTTCCCAGTCTCCCCTGGTTGTTGGAGCTTATCTCATATGTGAGATTGGGTACAGAGATTTTCTTCTGCACTTTTCTTTGTTTTGATGATGGGGGCAGGCAGACAGCTCCTTCTTGCTCATCATGATCAAGAAGGCTGGCAATGAAGAAAATGAATGTGAGATGTGAGGGAAAACCGAAAGCAGTAGGAACTGATGGAAGGAAATGAGCTGGTGAAGATATTCCGGTCTGCAGATGGTGAAGGGCAGTTGCTCCTGAAGACTATTGTTGAGACCAGGGAAGATGTTTGGGCAAGTGTTGGTTAAGCTACTACTATTGAAACAGAAGGCAGGTTGCTGGAAAAATAGATGCAAAGGCCCATGTCAATCACAAATGCTGTATGGAAGGTATTTTATTGCCCACTGGTTTACCAGCCAGTAACAAAGTCTTTCCAGATCTTTTTTTTTTTTCTTTATGTCAGTAAGGATCAGGGCTTATCCCAAGCAATTTCCATTTTGCTATCTGGCACTAGCTACAGCAGAAAGTTCTCAGGGAATGAGAAAATGTTTTCACCTCAAAAAATAACCTAAATATATGGCTAATGATCAAAAGGAACCCCCCCGATTATCTAGTCAAGTATCCAGAGTTCAGAAAGCATGAAGAAACCATAAGAAACAGCAAGGATAAGAGATCTAAGTCTTTTTTTTTTTTTAGCCAACACTCAGTGCAAAAACTAACCCTTGCTCTGAATTCCCTTCTCCTTGTTCCTGTGTTTGATGCTTCATGCCATCCTAACCATCCTACTTCTCTCATCCTTTCCTTTCAAAAGTCCCCTCATTGGCAATACTGCTGTGCCTTGCTTCTAGGACATAATTTGGCACATGGGATGAGGGCTAATGATTTCAGTAGACATATATGCTTTTTATTCTGAAGGGAGGTGGCATAGGTTAGAAAATGAGCTGCCCCTCTCTATCAGCATTATACTCTTGCTTCTCTAAGGGGTATAATGTGGTGGGAAGACATGTTACAAATAGATAAAACATGGTGAGAAGTTGGTTTTATCTATCTCAAATTAGACATGGAGACAGAAAGGCCTGCAGTTTCTGGACATTAGGAGGAAGGTTTGTTTGGCAGGGGTTTTGAAACTTGGTCACATTTTTTGTTGAACAGCTTACAAGATACTGTATTATAAGACTGAGCAAGTGTTAATGATCTGTGTTGGAAAAGGACTGTGGGATGAAAGTTGCTAGGAAAAGTTGTTTCAGCTTATGTCTGAAAGGCTGGCAAGGATGAAGGAGGTGCTATTTAGTTTGGCCCTTAACCCTGAAGAACTGGACACTGACCACCCTGCATCTACTCTGTAGCTCCTCCTGTG
>NW_008656481.1:42973-53934 GCF_000695815.1 Acanthisitta chloris | reverse complement strand
GCAGGAATTCAGCACACAGTAATTACTTCACCCCTGTGCTTTCAGAGGAGGGCAGCAAATTCCTTCAGTTTGCACAGGCATATGCATTTATTGCTAGGGGAATCTTGCTTCCCATTAAGTGCCTCTCAACTCAAATAGCTCTGATTGTTCCGTCTTAAAGATATGAGATATGTTTTTTTTGTGAAAGCATGTAGGAAAAGATCTATACTACCAAAGACAACTTTTCTTGCTTCTTCTCCTTTAAAGGCTTTGCAAAATGTTCTTATTTAATAACAGTTATCTTTATGTAGTAGCTGGATCTTTTCATAAGCTAATAGTTGTAAAGCACTGTCTACTTTGCTTAATGATACTACTTTCCCAATATAAAACAGGGCTAATGGGTGTCAAATGTGAAAGCAATATTCCTGCAATTTATCACTTAAGCCTTCTTTCACTCTTTTGGGGTGAATTGTTGTATTTTTAAAGGGAAATTGATTGCCTTGAGTGAATTCTTTTATTCTTCTACATTAACAATTCATGAATGAAGCCAATAACTGCAACACAATCTTCAGTTCCTTGTCCCACCAGTAACCTCAGCTGTATCCTGGAGGGTAAACTCACACTGCATCAATCAACCGTCTCCGTGGTCTGTAGCACAGCCATGTGAACTGTGGCTTACACTATGTTCTTGTTTGCTCCCTTGACTTTTGGCAGTAGGGAACTCCACAAAAATGAATTAACTGTTACAAAGTTTCCTGGCATGCTGTACTTTACATGATTGGAAAGTTACATTACTAGAAAGAATATAGACATTTACTCTGAGGTTCAGAACCAAATGTCAATGGTCAAATGATCCTTGTGCACATTTCTTCTCTGCTCTACCCCTCTCTCTGTCATTGTTAATTCTTGGGCAAGTCCAGTTGAAAAGATCCTGGAAGATTAAAGAGATCTTAGTTTGGGGACATTTTGGACTACTTATTGTTTTTTTAAATAACCCAACCTCAAACCAACACTATAAAACTGAACTGGCAATGGCAAAGAGACCAGCAGTTTAAGAATACATTAAGGCTGCACCTGCAAATGAGTTCATTCGCTTCTTTCCATGAGCAAACCTGGTGCTTCTATTCCCAAATGAGAAATAAACACACAGTGTTGGGCAGTCAGACACCACAATGCCCAGACTTAGTGTAACTGTGTGCCTACAAAACTCATACAGAGAAAATGGAAGCTGTGAATGTGGACTTCGGCCTAATCTGTGAAGCCAGAGCTGCTGTGGGGGAAAACTAAACAGCGTGCTGTCCTGGCTGGCTTTGAGTCACTAGTAAATCTTATCACTGGAATGTTCCTCTTCTCACTGCTGCTGACTGCTCCCTTGAAAGCTACCTGTCCATAGGCACATTTTCCTCCTTTGCCAGCTTTTATTTTGGCTCAGAGTCTCCACATAAGCATGAGTATGCACATGCCTTTTGCGGTTCTGGTTCTCTCTCCAGACAAATTCGTTGTCTCTGTATGTAGTGACCTGTACTCACATACCCACATATAGCTCCTGCACTGGAATATTGTTGGCCTGCACACTGCAGGCTTGCCAAGAGTAGACTTCACCCAGGAGTAACTCCTTTGGCTTTATGGACACTTGAGCACACTTACATATTCAGCATCACTAGTGTCACCACATAAGGGGGGTTGCTTCTAAAACTGTGGAGCAGATTTTCAACACATTTCTGCTAGACCTGTATCAAATAAAAGCTATGAATGCCTTAAAAAGGAGACATACATATATACACATACAAGCTGTTGATTAATGATTTTTCATAATAATTTTCATGCTTTTTTTCCTGCATTTCCCTCTATACACTGCTATTTTTTTTCAGCAGATACCCATTTCTGTCTCAGTTTCATCATGCCACTTAGTATGGCTGGTCATAATACATAGCACAGAAAAAAACCAACCTGCTGGCTTGCAACCTTAAAAATGGGTACCCATTTTTGGTGACTAAAACCCCCAAACATTTAGTGAACTGTTACTTTATTTTCTCAGGAAAAATATAAATGAAGATGCAAATAAGTAGACTGCCCTTTTGTCATTGAAACTGTGTTTAGAAAAAGCTGCTGCAGCTTCAGTTCTTTAGCATTTGGCCTCAGTGGGAGAGAGGCGATACAAAAGATTTTTTGTTTGCAGATTATAAGATAACAAGCAGTGCATCTGAAAATACAAACCAGAAATTACTCTTCTTACAAACGATCTTGGGAGAAGAGGCACAGGTACAAGAAAACAAAAAAAATGAAAGAGCCAGAGAAACGAATGACAAACATGCAGATTGTATGAATAAAGAGCTAAGTAAAGACTTGTGGAAATAATTGATTTTTCCGATGCATCACTGATACTTCTTCACAGTCTCCAAGGAATTTGCTGTCCACCTGAACATAATTTTTTACCCCGGAATCCACAATTGAAACAAATATTTCTTGAGGTTAAATAAAAATAATTTTTATTAATGATTTTGTTTTATAAAATTTTGATTTGAGGTATTTTCTAATACTTTAAAAAATAAAGAAGTACTTGAAAATAAGGGAATTTGACTCATAGGGGCTTAAATGCCACTGTTAAAATTGAAGACAGAGAAGAACAAGAAATGATAGCACCTTTCATGAAGTGGAGCAGGAACAAGGTCTGAGATGTGGAAAATCCAGGCTTAGATTTCACCTCCACCAAAGCTGCAGTGCAGGCATTAATCTATCTCTCTTTTCCTGTTCTCATGTAATTCATTCAGACAAATATTCAATAGAAGTTTATATACATGTTCATTATTAAACAAGTTACAAAATAATGTCCATAGACCCCAGCTGAGATCAAGGTCCCATGTACATCAAAGAGCATTAATGAGATGACCTTACTCCACATAGTGGAGAGAGAAGATCTGCATCCTGTTCTTAAGCTGTGGCAATACACAGAGAGGCTAAAGATTTCTTGTCCAGAGCAGTCTGTGAAAACTGGGGTCAGAAATCCCAAGTCCTCATTCAGTTTCTTTTCTGAAAAATATTCCACAAGACACACTATAAAGATTCTCTCTGATGTCCCTCCATCCCTTTGCTCCTTGAACTGGTAGTGATGAGACTCCAGGAAAGCTCTGACCTGATAACCTTGATTGACAAAACATTTTACATGGGCAAGGGCAAGGTAAACTTCCACAGACTAGTCTGTGGTGTCATAAATGTTTGCAGAATTGACCGTTCCCTCCAGAGGCAGCCCCATGCTTCACTGTCCTTGCTGCATACAAATGAAGTCACTGCACAGCACAACCAAGTGCATCTGCTGTGGTGTGACCTCCTGTTTGGTGACATCCATCAGTGAAATGCTCTGTGGTAGCAGCTGTCTGAAAATGATCTGGTACATGAATTTTTACTTTGATTTCACTAAAACCCAATCAATAAGGGCACATCGCTTTAGTGTTCTCATATACCTGTTCTGTGAATAAAGTAAATGAAATATTTGTGCAGACTTTAGTGATTCGTTTTTAAGGGCCTGACCAGAAATTGGAACATGTCAGAAGCTCTGAGGGGAGTACTGACAAGCATCACTGCATGCACAGGAACTGTGAAGTCCTCCCTTCTGGTTAGAGGAAAAGGAAAATCAACCCAAATATGAATGAACACTAACAAAAAATGTTGAAAGATTAATTTGATGTTGCACTCTCTGATGCTGGACCCTAGTGAGCATGTAATTCTGATCAGACTAAAGAAGCATTACAGACAGCTGTACAAATATAAGCATATATCCAAGCTATATCTATATTTGCATAGGAACTTGTGACAAAAACTTCTCTGGCTGTGATAATTGTAAGCATATTATGGGGGAGATTTTGTTTTTCCTATAAAAAGTATAACCATAAACCAGTCCAATTAAGTTTTAATTATGGAAAGATCAGGCAAGAAGTGCAAACAATGGCTTGCTTTGTATTCTAATAAGAAAACTGGTGCAAATCAAATGAAAGTGCAAGTAGCAGTTTCAAAACAGAAGGAGATTTCTCTGTACTGAATGTGTCATTAAGCACGAAGTGTCCCAGATATTGAAAAATTTCCATGAATAATTGGAAATCTTCTAAAACAAATTGCCACTAAAGCTAATACAGAGCTATCCCACTTGAACAAAAAAGACCCAGTGCCATGGCGACAACACTGACAAAATATCATATATGTGTATTATTTTCTGAAGCCCTTTCTTAGGTATTGTCTTTTTTAGTTACAGACAGGACGTGTGGCTTTGTGAATAAGAATAACATTGCCAATATGAGACAGGGGGGCTATTATTCCTAAATGTTACATTATTGTTATAAAAACATTCTTCTTCTGAGAAACAATGCAACAAGATAAAACAATGGTAGTATACTCAGGAGAAAAAAAACCCAACGGCTTTAGAAAAAAACAACTCTGGCAAGCTGAGAGGAGGCTTTGCGAAAGAGCTCTTGTTCATTTTAAAAGTCAGGCAGGGTATTATGTTTTGCTTAGCAAGGGTTTACATGGGACTGAACACACAAAATGGCTAAGAGCAGAGACCAGAGGATTTAAATGAGCTATTCAGAAGTCTGATAAATAGATATGAGTCTTACAGGCTTTAGAAAAAAACAACTCTGGCAAGCTGAGAGGAGGCTTTGCGAAAGAGCTCTTGTTCATTTTAAAAGTCAGGCAGGGTATTATGTTTTGCTTAGCAAGGGTTTACATGGGACTGAACACACAAAATGGCTAAGAGCAGAGACCAGAGGATTTAAATGAGCTATTCAGAAGTCTGATAAATAGATATGAGTCTTACATCTGGGACAGATGAACTCTTTCCTGATTTTGATTCTAATAAAGGTGTGGGTAAAGCATAAACATATCTGCTCATGTTTATTACTGTTCTAGTAATAGAAAGACATTTGATCAAAACAGTAATTTAATTTCCAGCTGCAGAATTTATAGTCTTTGGTGTTTCATGAGAGTTTGTTATGTCGTCTCAAGCATTAAAACCGGTTGGTGCCCTGTCCTTCATCTACTCTCCAGTTCTCTTAATTTCTGCTCCTATCTTGTTCCCTAGCTCCTGTTCAAGCTGCCCACAATTATAAAAGTAAATGATTTCAATATGATGCAAAAGAGTAAACAAACCCTTACACTGCAATTGTTCTAGGCACTGTGAAAGAACAAATAATCATTTTGACAGGTAGACAGGAGACAGGTCAAAGTGATCTGCTGAAAGTCTGCCTTCAAGAAAGGCCAGCAATGCAAAGCTTCTTTCTCCTTTCTTTTCTTCTACCTCTTTGTTTTCTTTCATTCTCCCCCACCCTCCTAAATTTCAAGGTGACCCAGCAGCACACATAGATATTGAGGTAAAATAGTCAGTGACTTTGTTCACAGCAAACTGTTTCTAAGGAAGATACTGCAGATATATATGATCATTTCTGTATTTTCAAGTAGTAGTATGAGATCTCCTTGCTTTTGCATAATTGTACAAAGAGCCATTACCATTATATTAAAATATTGCAATAAAATGCACTCTGAACAGTAACTGCTTAGAGATACAGTAATAACAAACTTCCAAGAGAAAAAGTTTGGACACTGAAATAAGAGTTCAGCTCACCAACTTTTTCTTTCTGCTTCTCACTATTGCAGAAGAAATCCCAACATGCTAAAACAAGGTACATTTTTGGGAAATAGTCCAGAGTCCTAAAATACAGAGCTTTAAAAAATGTAAATACTGCAAAATATTTATAGAGACATCTAAATATATTACATATACATTTTTATATGAATAGTACATTTTTAATTTCTTTGTAAGGACCTCCTATCTCTTTTTCTGAAAATTCATTCATATTCTCAAATTTTGGCCTTTCCCCAGGCTATGAAGATCAGGCTTTTCTCCCCTCTAATGGCATGTGGCACCAATCATCGCTTTCGAGCACCTGCACTTTTTCAGCTGGTATGTGGACAGCCTTATCCTGACCTGGGGACAAGGGGCAGTTAGGACACCTGTTCTGGTGCTCATGGCCTTGTGTGATTCCTGGGAGATTGCAGTCGGAGCTAGGGCAGGGAGAAAGCAGGTCCTGGCCACAGTGTCCTGGGAGCAGGATAGTGGCTGGAGGTCCTGATGCCCCTCTGGCCAGGTCTGCCATGTGGGGAATGGAATTGTCAGGATGTACTTATGGTCCAGTGCTGGTCACAAATGTGACATGGACTTGGATTCTTTCTGCATGTGTAGGGAGATGGGTTCCAGGAGGCACCACCAACTCACATTAGAGACCTTTGTCTTCTGGTAGCTCTCAACTACACATTTGCTTATGTTATTACTTCTCATGCTGGCAGGCTTAAACTACCAAGGGTAATTCTGGGACAAGCTACAATTACAATTTCTTTATGTTGTGGAGACATGACCTTTGACTGCTTGATTGCAACTGGCTTTGGATCAGGGCCTGTAGCCAAAGCTGTGTCGCTAGCATAACATGCAACACTCTCTGCAGAGTCTCCAAGTATAAGCCATCACCTCTCTGATCTAAAATACACATAATTGCAACGAGCTGTGAGATCCTCCAGCATTTCACAGCATATAGAAGAGATTTATTAACAAAGATTTTCTGTTTACAGATAGAGGATTTTACAGAAGGCCAAATTTTTATCTTGCATGAAGCAGTGAAGCTTAACGTGTGCAGAAGGAGTGAACTATAGTATTTTTTTTGCACATGGGGACACATCTTTTCCATGTATTACTATGAGGATAGATCTTAGAAGGAGGTGGAAAAACCTGACAAAATGATCGTGGCTTTACAGCCCAGTTTAGGTTAAAACATAACTACTAAAAAAGGTAATTTGGACATTCTACATTCTGTTTCTAGATAAATTTGGGTTCTGCCACAGAGTGACAGCAAATTCTTATTAGCAATTGATACATACAACAGAATTACAGTTCTGAATTAATGGAAGAATTGTGGCTAAGACTAGTTCAGCAATCAGAGCACTACAAGGGGTATGTCAGCATCTCAGCTCTAGGCACAGCATAAGGCTGTCTGGATCAGTGAGACTCTGCCTTCAGCTCTCCTATGCTGTGCAAGCTGAGAACCAGCCTATTCTGACCCTAAAACTTTGGTGGGCTTGTGGGTGAAGCCTATTCTGACTCTAAAAGCACGGTGGGCTTGTGGGAGAAGCACTGCAGTTACCAGAGCACTTAATATCATTGAAGCTATCAGCATCAAAAAAACAAACCCCAAAAACTCTCTGGAAAGCAACTGCCCTGTCAACCTCTACATAATCCAGTTTATCTGTCACACATTCTTTGTAAAAGCATCAACCTATTAAATTCAACAGAGTCAACTTCACGCTTTCGAAAAAGGGAACAGGACACAATGAATATATTTTGGTTGGGTACAGTAAAATATTTATGGCCTTTCTTCCCCACTACAGTTATGCTACAAATGCATTTTATATAAGTAGATCTCATTAGACAAGCAGGCGCTTGCAAAACATTACAAATGCAACCGAGTATAATGAGTACACTTCCAGAGAGGATATTCTAGTACCCTCCAGGCCTTGATTGGGCAGATTGTTTAAACATCAGGTTAACTCCTTTATAAGTGAAGTGCCTTATAGTAGTTTTGCAGCAGTGCTCTTAATGGCTGGAAAAAAACCCATCAGGAAACAGAAAGAAGTCAGTTCTCATTTTCTTTCCCTTTTTCAGCTAACCACTCTAACAAACCTAATTTCCATTTTTTTTTCCCACACATGAATTCTGAGTGGACTTAGAGAGAAATATGCTTCCTTCTTCCTCTCCCACCAAGTGTCCCCACGATGCTACACTACCTCTATTGTCTTGCACAGCCTCTTGTTGCTCCGGCGGTACCGGAGCCACATCTTATGCTCCGTCCGCCTCGGGCTGTTTTCCGCCTGTCCTGGCCGCCCCGTGCCCAGCTGTGCCCAGCTGTGTCCAGCTGTGTCCAGCTGTGTCCAGCTGCGGCCCCGGCAGGTGGCACTCGGGCTCCGCGCCTGGGGGCGCCGGGTCGGGGGCAGAGAGGTTCTCTGGCTTAAATCATCACCTGCAGCATCAGTTCGCAGCGCACCGCGGGTGAGCGCGGCCGGGACAGCTCCGGGGAAAGGTCCCGATCTGCGGGGACAGCCCGGGGACAGGTGACCCTCCCTCCCGGAGGGAGCACAGGCTTATGGCTGAGCTATGCAGCATCACTGCAAACCGCAAGGAGAATTTAAAGCACAGTTATTATCCTCAGGGGGAAATCTCTGCATTGAGAGGCGAATACATATGCATACATACTGTAAGTCCTACTAGTGTTAATGGGAATTATGTGTGTAAATCCCCAAATTCCAGCATACAAAGAGGAGAGTGTCCCTGTAAGGGTCTGAATTATGCATTTGCATTAAACCTGATGGTTGGGAAACTTATAATGCTGTGATTGTTATTATAAATTTATACTTACAAGGACTAAGTTTCACCTGAAACAACAGAGCCTGAAGTGTTATTTGTTCCAGCAAATTATTTTGTTAGATGTGATAATCAGTTCACAGCAGGACTGTGAGGGGCTTCTCAGCTTGTTGACAATTCTGGGGCCCATCCAGCTTCAAGCAGTTTCTGAAGTGACTCCAAAGGCCACAGAGGGGACTCCCAAACCCAACTCTTTAGGAAGACATGAGTGGGGCATGGCTGTCTGTCCACAGTCACTTCCCAGGACATCCCTTTCCCAGAGACAAAGTGCACTCCCACCCCAAAACACAGACTACAGGCAAGACTCAGCAGAGGTGCTGCTGTTTTCCAGCTGCCTGTATTTTCCCAGGTGGATGAGATTTTTTTCTTATGAGCTAAGTGCGTAAAAACCAGTCTGAGATGCAGGAGGAGGTGCAAATCAGTTCTCCTTGACTTACTGGGGCAGTTTGTAGTTTATTTCAGGAATTACGTGACCTAAGGGTATGAATTCCATTGGCATCACCTTTGAATTAGGAAGATGCCTTTCACAGGAGCTTTTGTCCCACGTTTATCATCCCGGCCTCAGATCAGATTTAATACCAGGGTATCCCTCCTCTCAAGGCTGTACATTTTCCCTTGAGTCTGGAAGGAAGGAAATCCTGTCCTGACCCTCATGTGTCAGCAGCTGGATTGGGTGAGTAGCCATGGTGCTGCAGGAGGGATGCCATGGGTTTGGGGGATTCCTAAGGGGCCATGTGGTTGGGGGATTCCTAAGGGGCAAACACTTCTAAAGAAGCTATGTATGCAGCTTCAGGCTGCCCTATCTCACCTTCATTAGCTTATTATATGGCCCAGCACCTAAGGGGATTAAAGCATAGAGCAGAGCTGTGGAGAGCCTGAGCCAGCAGTGCATGCATGGCAGAGAGGGGTCTCCTTTCCAGGGGTGTCCAGCTTACATGCCACAGAGATGCAATGGTGCTGGGTGCCAGCATGATCTTCAGGGCCACTGTGTACAGGGACTGACACAACCACTGTGGGCAAGAACTGCCAAATGACCTCTTGCCCCCTCCCACGCTGTCATATGTTTTCCTCCTTCCTGTCTTTTCATATCAGTGCTCAGACTCTCCATTCTTCTTAGTTACTCCATGAGAGAGCAGCCATGTGTGCCCTTTAATCTTGTGCTGTCCCAAGGTTAGGCTGAAGCAGATCAGCATGCAATGCCACCCTAGATTTAAATACCAATCATAGAGACAGGGAGTTGCTTTATTCTGAATGAATCCTTAATCTATTGAGTTATTTGGAACAGCACAGTTAATTATTTTTAAACCTCCACTCGTACCTTAAACCTGAGTGTGACTCCAACAAATTCACTTTCAAATCTTGTAATGGAATAGAAGTATTGCCAGTCCTCATTAAAAACACCGCAAAAGCCACAGCAGCAGTACTGTGTTCCTTGTAATGATTTGTTTTACTGATAGATCAAACGGCCTGTTGACAATAGTTGACTGCAACTGACAGCCTCTTCTAATAAGATAAAGAAGTTGTACATTGTATTGATTATAAAGCAAATTGGGTTTTTTTTCCCTTTAAATTTTTTATTGGCTACAAAGAGGACTTACGCCTTTGAAATTCCAACTTGCCATGACATTACAATGAATTACAATCCTAACCTATTCATACTTCCTCAAAGGCCTGACCCATTTGCCTGCCTTGCAAGCATGTTGTAAAATGCCCCACATTTACATACATATTTTCAGGAGCTTTTCATTCAAGACCTGTGGCAGACTGGAGAAAGAGAAAGGGGCTGAATGGGCAAGAATTCTCAAGATCTTGGAACTTAAAGAGTCCTGTGATACCTTGTCACAAGCTGCAAGCTCAAGGCAGACATTTTCAGATAAGGTTCTTAGTTTTTTTGTACACAAGAGGTGAAATTTTTAATCCTTTCTGGCTCTAGGAAGATCTACGTTCCTGAACATCCTGGGTAAGGAGCACATATTGCCAAAATAAATCTAACACTTTCTAAATCAATATTTAGGGTCAACTCTTACAGAAGCTCAAGGCAAATCAAGGAGATTTTTAAAGGCCAACTGCCAAAATCAGGACCCCCAAAACTGCTCTCAGCATCTCTCTTGCAACCCCAAATGTCTCCCTGCCTGAACTCAAGCTGTGCAGGCATCTCCAGCTCTGCCTGTGCCTTTGCAGAGTGGAGCAGGTACACAGGGATCTGGTGAGGCAGTGCCTGAGTAGTGCTCAAGTCCTTTGCCTGGCACTGCGCAAAGGGAGAGGCCAGTGAACACTTACGACCATCAGGGCACAGTGCCTCAAAAACATCAGTCCCCAAATGTCTCCCTGCCTGAACTCAAGCTGTGCAGGCATCTCCAGCTCTGCCTGTGCCTTTGCAGAGTGGAGCAGGTACACAGGGATCTGGTGAGGCAGTGCCTGAGTAGTGCTCAAGTCCTTTGCCTGGCACTGCGCAAAGGGAGAGGCCAGTGAACACTTACGACCATCAGGGCACAGTGCCTCAAAAACATCAGTGTCTACTCTTCTA